>NW_027287205.1:60763728-60908728 GCF_022747635.1 Hetaerina americana | reverse complement strand
CACAGTAATCAACCCGAAGGTCGGTTTGGTAGGTGATGGCAGAGTTCACCCAGTACTAAGCCCGACGGCGTGTAAAATCAGGGTAGGGGGGCCAGTTCCTTTCCTTGTGCCGGTTATGGTTTTCCAGCAGGTGCCCAGAGATTTGTCCGGGAACCCGGGACCCTCCGGTCAGTAGTCCAACGCTCTACCCCATAGACTACCACGACCCAGCATATATTACTGCAAGGGCTCTGTGTGTAGCCACTGCACTGCGCCTTTCCAGCCGCCAAGGCTACTAAGGCGAGAAGAATTCTTTTACACGTAATAGCACATCCACATTTCAGAAAGGTGGTTTTCTTCAGTGACTGCAGACAACCTGACTGAGTGATAAATCTGACCTGAAAAAGGCCGAAAGCTTTAACTTTCTGAAATATGAGTTTCCTTTTACGTGTTATTACGTTTATTTTATTTTTGTGTTCTATTGTGCTATCCAAATGTTAGTGAGTGAAAAAATCTCGTGAGTGAAAAAAGAAATAGCCGAGACCGTAAACTTGATTATCACTAGATTTTTAGAGGGGATAGGTAAAAACAAAATTACAAGTAAGGGAAAGATAGGAAACACACACTAGGTCACTTGGGTGTGTTAGACCTTTATGAATTGTTCACTCATTCAGGGTTTACAAGGATTCCTCCTATGCCAGGGACCCGTCTAACACATAAATACAAATAGAACGGGTGGACACAAGTTCTCGCTCATTCACTCAATCACTCGGGTGTGTTCAGAAACAGGGACCTTTGCGAATCACACGTACTCACACTTAAGGGGTTTACAAGAATTTATCCTATGCTATCGACCCGTCAACCACACAGAGATAACAAAACAATACAGAAAGGACTTACATAAACGCGCAATCACTCGACAACTCGGGAGTGTTAGACCTCTGTGAATCGCACATACTCACTCGTTCAGTATTTGCAAGGATTCCTCCCATGCCAATCACACGGATGAATAAAAAATTATAAAACGGATGTACGCACGTTTCCGCTCATTTACTCAATCATTCGGGTGTGTTCGGAAACAGGGACCTAATAGTGAGGAGTATAAAATACAATCAAGACGTATTTACCTGTTTCGTATATTTCGAAAAGGTTTTTGATAGATTGAATTGGAAAAAATAATGGGTATATGTGAAAAATAGGAATTAATTGGAGGAGCAGGAGGCCAATCCGCAATCTACACATGTCTCCGACTGCTCAGGTGCCAATGGGGGACGAAGAGTCCGGATGGGCAGTGCTAGGAAGAGGTGTAAGGTACGGTTGTCCATTATCATCGGGGCTGTTCAACGGATATGTACGGGAAAGGATTAAAGAGGGATGGGAAGAGCAGGAGATAGGAATGAAAGTCGGCGAGAAATTTGTATAATCAGTTAGGTTGTCAGTTAACCAAGAGGTTGAAATCGTTGCTGAGTGTATTGGAAATTCAACGCGATAGATATGAAATAATTATCTATAAAAATAAAAAATAAACTATCAGGTTTTCCAGAAAGATAAAGGCTAAGCCTGACATTAAAATAGTTAGGCAAAAACTAGAGCAGGTGGAAAAGTTAACGTACCTCAGAAGTTATTTGGACCGAAATGGTCTAAGGAGTAGGGACGTAAGGAGGAGAATTGCACTAGGCAAAGAGGCTTTTGCATGGAGGGAATCGAATTTTTCATGGAGGGAAGACAAGGACGTTGTTTAAGAATGTTAATGAAAGGCTCGTCAAAAACTTTTATATGGAGCGTAGTTATGTACCGCGGGGGACATAGTCGCTGAACTAAGATAATAGACATAGGGCCAAGATAGATACGATGTCATGAGAATAACAATTTTCCACTTTTCTACAGGTTTATTGGTAACGAACGCCCCGTTTCGGTTTACAGAACCATCTTCAGGTGCAAGACCTTGGGTGGAAAAGTGAAAATTTGTTTTTCTTATAATAACGAACTTCCACTGCATCTCTCCTGAATCTGTTGAATGTAGATTGGAGGGTTTTGGAATGTGGCTGTCGAGAAGGAATGAGAAAGTGAAGTTAACCGGAAGGAAAACAAACGAATAAGTGTTAGGTATGGTGGGGGAGGAGAGGGGATTTTGGAAAAAATCATAAGGAAGCAGGAAAAATGGATGGAGGGCGTATTGATCAGCAGTGTGATGGTGAAGACTGTGATAGAGGGGAGAATGTTAGGCAAATGAGGAAAGAGCAGGAATTGGATAGAGTTGTTGGACGGAAAGTAGAGAGGAAGGAAGTAGAGAGATGAAGAGGGGCTGGTTGCGGCGTGGGATGTTGGTTCGTGTTTTGTTAGGAGAAACAAAATATTTATTTGGTAGTTTCTCCATCTTAACTGTTGCATTTCCTAATAAAAATGTTTATAATTATATACATATATATGTATTATATATATGTATATATATCATATATATGTATATATAATACCCACCCACCCACATAACCCACAGTCCGATAGTAATGTTCAATACCAGGTAGTAATTTGCGAACAGATATTAGGGAATTGTCGCTGAGCTGTTTAGTAGCTTGTGTCTATTCAAAACTTCCCTTAATCGGTACATTACAGATAATAATAATACTAAGATTGCTACATTTAAGTTGTATCAGCATATAAAAATATTTTTCGAGCAGTTCGTGAAAAATTCAATGTTGCTTTATTCATACGAAGGCAATTCGATAGCTTTTGACACTGGTTACTGAACTATCATTATAATCCTTTTCCCCGGCGGAATTGCAGAGCCCGAATTTTTACTGCGGGTTTTTTCCAAACGCATCGTGCCTTTGTGTAACGGACGAGCCATCTCCGTTCATCTATCAACAAGTCTCCGGGAAGGACACACGTACCCTCGCCAGGACCCTATAAGTATGTCGTAATTCTGCGATTTTCTAGTCGTCTCCCTCACCTTAGACGAAATAGCCCCCCAACAAGAAATCACTGTGGGGTTGACTTACAAACACGGTCATGAAAAATCTATTGTTCCTCTCCTGAGACACGCGGATGGGTTGTAGAAAGAGGAGAAGGATGAAGACGTATTTGAAGGAGAAAAATGTAGACTCGACGGGAAGAGAGGATGGGCAGTCATTGCATTGTGAAGTGGCGCCGGAATGGAATCTTACAGAAAAAAACGGAGGAAAACTCTTTCCCTCCCTCCCTCCCTCTCTCAAAAGGCAAGTCGACAAGTATTTTAATGCCTCGGCTGTGGATCCCGTGATTTAATGGTACGCGTTTTCGTCCCAAACGCTGAGAGGGTTTGGAGCGGTAAGGATGGCGGGTGGCGGAAGACGGGAGGTTACGCGGCCGGAGTGGAAGGCACGGGGGATGGGATGGCCCAGGGTCCCAGGGGGGTGGTGGAGAGAAAGAGTCGGGGACGGGGTAGAGATAATGGCAGAGGGTGTGAGGGCGGAAGAGCGACGGGGACGGGAGAAATGAACCCCTGTGCGCGTTCCATGGCTACTCTTCCTCCATTCCGGAGACTCTTCACCTCCCATCATCTCGACTCTCTCCCTGTCTGCCTTGTCCCTCCCCGCCCCACCCCCTTCCAGGCTATCCTCCCGCAGTCGTTCACCATTGTTCTGGTTCCAAGTGTTCAACCGGGAGGGGAGGGATTCCTTGAGGAGGGGGGGTAGCGGTGTTGAAGCTAGCGGAGGGGTGGGTGGGATGAGCGCTTTCCAGAGACCGGAGGAAGGAAGTTGTAAAAACCAAGGAGGGAAGAAGCGAGAGAGTGCGACTAGGAGATAGAAATTTGCTTCATCAGCGTCGCTACGGCGATCTTGAAACGAGAGCACCCACGTACCGAGAGCCGAAGTGCTAGGGAAATACCCCATCTTATATGCTCATTTTGATTTTATTTTTTGAGGAAATTCATTTTATCGGATCGAGTGTTGATAAATCTTGATTCTTCCACCCTCCTCCGTTTTCAATTGAGCGTTCATATAGCCATTTGATGGAAGAACTCTATCAGTTATTTTTTTTTTTCATGTGGCCGTGAGGTTTCACTTGCATCCATATTATTGAATGCAGAATAAATTGGATTTTAAGGCATTCCTGGGGCTGGGGTCATGCACTGTAGTAAACAAAATTAAGGAAAGTCCATTAAATGAGACTGAAACACCCAAGTCCGAGCCAGAATTTGATTTCGTGGTCTTTAAATTAGCCTGCGAGTCAATTACCCAACAGCCTAAACGGATCGACAAACTTGCTTTTAAAAACACTCCTCGAAATACTTTCATTCTAGTTGTATCCTGGTTATTATGTTACTTATACGAAATTATGAACCTCGGTGGATTTCATGGCATATGGAGATCCGATTGCATTGTGTCTATGGTATAGTAATATGATTCTCTCTCATCTCCACTCGCAAAAGTGATATAATTCCGTAAGAATGGGGGTAGAGGTTCAATTAAAGGAAGATCTGAGAATGATGACATCTGATACTCTAAAATTGGTTTATCTTAATAGTATATGTGTGTAAACTTTGGCCAAGGGGTAAGTAAATTACATCTAAATTCATCTTCGTAATCATCATCAGCAGTTTAAACTGAAAATTGATGAAATTCAGCCGTCGGATCATCTTCCCTCCATAACGCTCCCCGACGTAGCTTGTAGCTCTTAAGTTTTATCTTACCTTCAATCGGCTCTCGTATTGGTTTCCAGATTTTTCTTGCGGAACTTTTCCTTTTATTATGTATCCAACAAATCTGTTATGTCTCCTTGCCCGCCCAAACCATTTGGCTCTTCTTTTCCTCATCGTATGGCAGGCTATCTTTCCATCTTCTACTCTTTCTTATAATTTCCTTTTGAAAATTTCTCCTATCCGTTTCATCTTCAGCAGCCACCTATAGCAACACCTTGTGGAAGCTTCGAATCAGTCGGTTCTTCTTTTCCAATGGCCAATCCCTCCGATGAATATAGTTCCACACACTAATCAAATGCATCCTTGTATTCTTCCCGAATTTGTTTAAGACTGCTTCTTTTTCTTCTCTCTTTCTGGGATACTCGGTTTTACCATGAGTTGTACTCCGAATTTTTCCCATGGAGCTCATTTTATTCAATGGTACCGTACTGCGGACGTATGAGAAAGTTTCTCCTTCTTTCAATTTCTATTCCCTTAGTGCAACATACGCTTGCTCTTCCTCAAGCTAAAATGTTTGTTCCTTTCATGTTTATCATATTCTTAAGCCTATCTATGCATTTTTATATTAAATATGTGAGTAATTGGTCCGTTTTCTACAAGGGTTCCTGCAGGATGTCAAAATGTTTATGCTATATTTATTAATACAATACGTTAAGTAAATGCAATTCATCCGGTATGATTATATAACGATTTTACATAAAAATATTTGGAGATTCTTTTTACTCAATCTTTTTCCTTGTCTATTTGAATTAGCGGGACTCATTATTGTGTCTTATTAAGACAGCTCACAGTGATACTTTTGTACAGTCACATTAAATCCGCTCAGCCTTCATAGAAAAGTATGGAATCCTTTCCCCTCAAGAATTCACGATTATAACAGAATAAATACAATGATTATCGCTACATTTTAACTTTCCCATTATATTATAATGCCTATTTTAATTAGTAAACCTCTTTGCATTAATTGTTTATGACCTAACACCCGCTGCAACGTGCCCTCGCGGTGACTTTCAGGGCAAGTTGTGCATGAAGAGCAGGGCATTGCTCAGCACTGTAGGGCACTGCTTGTTGGCATGTAGAATTGGGCAAACTTTTATAACACTTGGAATGACACAAATGAGATGAAGGTGACGTAATGATCGTGGAAAAGTTATGAAGATGGGAAAGAATGGGTTTCTGAAAAAGTCAAGTAGCAGCTAAAAATGTGTTCACCTCTTGTATTTAGAAGGCATGTTATGTCATATTGTCCCACGGTGGATCACATAAGAGGACAGCTGTTGGTCCAGATCACACGATATTTCCCATTGTAACGATCAAAAAACGCACAAAACTAAATCCTACCCTGTTTTACTGTAAGACTCCGAGAAACACGCATTTTATTGGTGTGATATGCGCTACAAGAGAGGACTCTGATTGCGTTATCATCACTATAGTACTTCCTCTTTGATTAAACAGACAAGTTAAAATAAAAGAAATAGGTAAATGTGTATGTTACAGCGTAGGATATTAATGCAATCCTTTGGACTATAGTATGGAGGCAGAGTAAAAATTTCCAGGATACGAATGTGCGTTTAGCGAACTCTCCCCACGAGAGAAACGTGACACATTCTGAGGCCCGCTGAATTAATTCGGATGGAATTTAACTGATTTTAACACCAAGTTTAGGAAAGTTCACCAAGCGAGGAAATTGTCGATACTTTGGAAATGAGTAGGACATAACGCTCAATGATAAACCCCTAGCTGGCAGTGCTTCTTTGATGAAGAACAGTCACAGTGAAAGGAAGCCAAATAGAGATAAAATGCACGAGCAATTTTCTCTTCCACGCAAGAAAGGCTAACCAAATTTGTCGTAATCATAAATGTAGGTATCCAGTGTAGATGAAAATATGGAATGACTTGATAATTGCCTGTAAGGGGATGATTTCACTCAGTATTAAGAAGCTGAGTGAAATATTCTCAGTTTTAAAGGAAGATGTCAATGAACACTTCCAGGCATGAACTCTGAAATTAACGTAAGTTCGATCAATTACAAGTAACATGGTGAAGCAGAAGAAAAAAAGAGAGAAATTAGTAGCGACTTGATTTTAAAATTGTGACAAAATATGCTGAGCGTCATTTAGCAATGGTTCCTTGAGAATGGCTAGGCAAATCTGAATCAGCACATCAGGCTGATAAACGCGGCGGCTGCATTGAATATTGTTCTAAAATTCGTTCTCCGAGGAAATAACTGTACTTTCAAATTAAACTTTCTAATACCTAAACCGTCAAACTACAGATGTTCATAAATTATGTAAACGCAAAGGTATAAACTGCGTGAGGTGATAGTCCTTTAAAGCAGCATACACTTCTAAGATCTGTCATTATTGGAGTCCGGAATTCTGTGTTAACTTCGTCTAAATAGTACATAATTTAATAAGGATATACAAAATCTTGTTCTGTTTCACTACTAAGAAATATAGTATAAAATGATCTGTTGACTGCAATTCATCACCTCGCTATTTTCAACATTATCGGGAGAGTTAATTTTAATAACAATGCCGATGAAAATAAATGTTTACAAAATTCTCTTAGGATTCAAATTAATTTACAAAATTATTTTATATCTCAAGGGACAAATGTATTGTGGCAGTTACCGAAAATGGTCACAGAAGATTAGGTACCATGCGTAAGAAAATTGATAGTTCTATCACTAAATGAGTTTGGAATCAACGAAAGTTGATGTAAACAGCATTTGGTATTTTATCAGATAAAAATTAGAAAAAGCCAAAATCGGGCTACGTCCAAAGACGAGCTTCTGCATTATAAATGCAGGATTTGACTTAGAGAGCACATCAAAATTCAATTACGTTTAAGATACACTATAATGGAAAGCAAGCTATTGACATAAATGTCGTCTCAAGTTGATACGCTTATTTTTTTGTTTATCTTATTGTTGCACGCTAGAGTGTTTTTGCCAATTTAAAAAAAATACAATTAATTTTTGATTCGATCTTCTATTCATTTACCACCGAAAACTATATTTTAGAAAATGCTTTTTTAAATCAAGGTCACAAAGAAACGGATTTCAAGCATAGCAGTGATAGGAACAGAGGAAAATGAAGTACGTGGTGGTTAAAACGTCAAGAGGGGCAGAAGTATACGTGCTAAGTGATACAGGGGAGATTAATGTATGAAACGCATGTATTGGGAAAGAAAACCTGAGAAATCCGGAAACTAGAAGAGATGTAGGCCGAGACAGAAGAATAAATATGCTTTGCAAAATACAGACCATGTTCAGGTATCCATCAAGATAGTGCATCCTCCGTAAAAACGAAGTGGACACACCTAAAGCATATATATATAGACCGCCATATGGTACACTGCCCCATTATGGTCGCAAGGAAGATTTAGCAAACAAAGTGGGGTTGAAGAAGAAGGAGAGGGGGAGGAGGAGTTTGAAGTGACGGGAAAGGAGGCGAGAGGAGGAATAGGGGCGTGGAAGACGTTGGCGATTGTGTCATCGGTGGTGGAGAGGGTGGAGGGATGGTGGCTTCGGGGCCGAGAGCACGAGTCCCCGACATTCCCCTCTCGGGAGATGGGTTCTCAAGAGCCCTCTTCCCCCTCTCGCCCCCAAACTTCCCCAGCCTCCTCTTCCTGCACTCCACTACACACTCGCTACCCGCCACCACTCCCTCCCGCAACCTCCACCACTCCTCCGGCGACTTTCTTCCTCCTCTCACCCCATCATATTTTCCCTTGCTGTTGACGTCGTCGACTGCCATCTCGTAGGTTGTTGCGCGGCCCCTTCCGGTCGTAGTCAACGAGGAGAGTGTGTGAGGGGGGGAAAAGGTTGCGCAAAAGTATATACTCTGGAGTCGCTGGAGTGATGCCCCACGCACAAAAGGCATGCCTGTTGTTTCGAAGCAAAACCACCTTTCGTGTAGAGTGAAGTTGGGGGGGGGGTGGAAGGAGGGGGGGGGGGGTGATGGTCTGTAAAAAACGTGATTTCGAAAGGGTAGAAAAGTGATTCTGGAGATTCCTTCGCCAAAAAATCGCATTAACAAAAATTATAGCGAGCCCTCTCCTGGATTTCGCCACTGCGTAACTGCGAAACAAATTTTAAGCTTAAGGGTTTTCTTGGTACATGCAAACATTCGGTTTTTCATTAAGTTTCGCATAAATTGAAAATTTCCATTACTACTTTCTCTACATTGCCAAAACTCCAGCAGTATTAGATGCATTATAGTTATCTCAAATAAATCTTTATTAAAATACGATAGGGAAAAAGAAATATTCCATATTTATTTTGTATTTCTAAGAGTTTACCTAGGAATTAATGAGTTTCCTTTTCTGTAATCGTTGAGATTTCATTTAAGCATAAGATATCGCTGAAAACTTTCATCGCCAACTTTCATTCTGTAGTTAAAAAGTTTGTGTTATAGTTATCTTAAGCATGTTCCGTAACCCAAAGCCATCGTAGCTGCCAAGGCATAAGTAAAAAGTGCACAGAAATTACCTAGTGTGACTCTACGTAAACCACTAAAATCGATTGAACAGTTATCTGATCTCAACTGGTTAAAAGCGAATTGAAACAAAAATCCTAAATATGTTTAAACAGCTACTGGTCGATTTGGCCGGCTGATTGTCTTTTGATCATTGCTTTCCCATTTTCTAAAATATCTTAGCCTATTCCTTGGAGTCCTCTTTTCATATTTTCGCATCGACCGCAGTTCCTCGTGATCTGATATACTTGGCATAAACTGTTAAATTTTTATGTGTAACTCACTTAACGGATGTAATCTTTCGATTAGTTCTATTCCAGAGATGGGAATGGAAATGATTTTATCCCCGGAACATATTTATTACCGAATGGGTTTCCAACATTTCCTGTTCAAAGAACAAGGAAAGAGTGAGGGGTGGCACTGCTCATTGGCATGATTATGCATTGGTTTTCTGCCTTCTCCATTCCAATGACAGGGTCGCTAAGCAATGTTTACCACGACTACTCTTCTGTGTATTTCATCGTCACTGATTCCAATCTTCTTTTATCAGTTCCTGTTTTGGTCAATGTTTATTATTGAGTGTCAGAACATTATGAGGTCAAACTTTCATTAAATGGATAGGGGTTACTTCCGCATTTCTGGGTTTATTGGTGGTCAATTTACTGCTGAAAATCGCTAAGTCAAAACACTTTTAAAATATTTATTGAGTTTATGGACTTTTTAACCCAAAGGAACCCAAAATTCTCCAAGTATTGCAACTCATTTTATACATTCTCATACTCATTCATAATAGTCGCTTTCCTGTTTCTCAGCTAAACCCTCTAATTAGAGATTTTCACATATTTCGCGATTAGGCAATGGTATTGTTTTTGTCCTTAATCTCGTGCAGCACTCTTTTATTTACTTTTACCATAACTTTATGTAAATAGTCCTTGTGCAAATCAATTTGGATTCCATAATGGCAGGATTGACAGAGCTATTATATTTTTTTGCCTTCTTACCGACACTTCACACGATAAAATTGTTTTTACATATGAATCCGTATCCGAAATTTGACCGAAAACAGATAATCTTGCATTGTGGATGTGCGATTGAGATACCCAAGAAATATATCAGAATATGTTTTGAATATATATTTTGAATCTGGATGTGCTATAAATTCTCGATCGTTTGATGGTGACAAACCGTGATTCGTGACTCTATGGCTAGCTGGCGACCAATAATTCTTCGGATCTGACGGCGATAAATACTTGTTCTTGAAAGCTTTTATGCTAATTCATGATATTAAATTTTGATTAAAATCTATTTATCTTATTAAGTCTTATTTGAGACAAAATCTATTCACAGAGTTGGAAAGGGGTGAATGTTCTATCAATAGTAATGCTCAGCACGGAGGAGGAATCTAAAAATTGTTGGAAGGAACAGTATACGCGAAATTTATTTGTTAATGCTAATTAATTAGGCGTTCATTGTAAACAAGGAGAAGGATAGGGGTGCAAATTACACTAATTGATAAAATTTAGGCATTTTTAGTCATTATAAATGAGATAACGAAACTTTCCAAACATTATTATCTTTTTTATACGCATGATTTTCTAGCTTTATCAAGTCATAATGCTGAGGAATTATTATTAATTT
The DNA here is from genome assembly GCF_022747635.1 of Hetaerina americana. NCBI lineage: Eukaryota > Metazoa > Arthropoda > Insecta > Odonata > Calopterygidae > Hetaerina > Hetaerina americana. The sequence continues at coordinate 60,897,949 of NW_027287205.1, read as the reverse complement.
GCACAACCTATCTTAACCATCCCGATAATTCTCAACGTTTTCATAACTTGGTGGTTTATTGCGCTGGCTCCTGCCATCGCCATCATCTCATTTTCATTCTCGGTCTTGCTCTGTAATTTTTTCTGATATAGTTCCATCATACTGATTTTTATTAAAATAATGGGTGTCAAAATGTTTCCAATCATTTTCTCCCTTCAATGTATTTCTATGTTGAACCACTCTTCTCTCTCACTTTTCAGAGTACCAACGTTTGTAATGGTTTCCCCATTTTATTCTCATCATTCTTCTGAAGCATGACATTGTCACTGCTTTTTATGTTCTGTTGTATGCTAGTGCTACTGTTTTTATTTGACTAAAGTAGAAGATTATTGTTTATTTTTAATTTTATGATTATTGCATTCAGATTACTGCTACTTGTAGCTATGAGTTTCTTCATCTAAAATAGACTTTCGAATAAAGAGCTCTGTGATTTTTATCACGTTTCCTCCATCACTGATGAAAATGTTGACTTATACTTGAGTTTCTTTTCTCCAAGTTTTAATGCAATTTTGTTCTTACTTATTTCTCGAGGTTGTACTTCAGCTACTATACCGAAGAGGTGAAATGTAATTTATTTTTAATAAAAATTAATCCGCATGCGAACAACCTCGATGAATGGCTACCCTTCCCTTTCCAAACCCTTTCTATTTTTGTCCAACTCCCCATAAAAAATCCTCCCTCGTCCACATTGGTGGCCCTCTACTGTTCCCTCACCTCTCAGTAGGTGGCGCAATTGAGCAGCGTGAGGCTATCAAGTTAGGTTTTCTTTCCATGAGGACCCTTTTGTTGTAATGCGAAGGCGTTGCGCGGTCAGGCTGGACTGTGGCAGAGTACTGCCCCTCTCCAAGTGGTCCGCATCACTTCCGTTGCGACATACACCCTGAGTCTCCCTCTTAAAAGGAGAAGGACCCCACAACAAAGGTGGCCGGCGGGGAGTTTGACGCTCTTCGTGTGCACTGCGAGCTGATTAACACTTTCTGGTGCGATGATGGAGAGCAGTGGCAACAGACGGGAGCAGATGTGAAAGGGAGATATAACGGTTCCCGAGACATGAACATTTTATGCGGTAATCCATTCCCGCTAAGGGTGAAATGCATGCATCCAGGGTCGAGGTTTCTTAAAACTCAATGTGTAGTGTTCACCTCAATGAAGGAGCTCATGAATTTCATGAATGCAGGCGTCACAACTCATCTTCATCTCTCATGGCTCAGGTACCCAATTTTTTATGGATCAAAAACTTAGTTTGATGTATGATGTTGATAGAGAAGGTTATTTAGAATTTCGCGGACTAACTTCAACTTCTTCTCCAAACGCTTGCCTTACTCGTGGATAATAAAACTGTGAGAGTGAAATTTTACATTGCAGCATCCTCAAGTACTATGCAGTATATGGCGCTTGAAAGGCTTAATGTTGTCTTTATCTTTCTGTACACCTCATTCGTTATTGTGCGTTAAAGGGATGAAAGAACAAAAAATCAAGAATAAAGGAGACTTATTTTACTTCTAAATAATTTTTTTTCCGTAATTAAGTTATATGGCAATTCTAGGGGAAGTTATTTTTTTTCTATTGGATTTTGCAGCAAAATTTATATTTTTCGTACTTCAATGGGTATGATAATATGGTATGATGATATGGGTATGATGATATGGGTATGGGTAATGATAAGTCAAATCATCTACTCAAAGTAGTTAATTCATTTCTAATGCTGAATTCGAACCCACATACTTAGGACTGCCATACTTAAGCGTTTTTTAAACTGATGATCTTAGTTGGATAATAGTTCACTACGTATATGAAAAAATAAATACCATCGATAAGGGTGAGATGTGTACGGTAGAGAAATAGTGCATATGCACTGGGTAAAGAGAAATATCAAATACCGCTGGAATTCCACGGGGATAAGCAAAAAATGAGGAGTTAAATAAGGAAAAGTTATTTAAGATGATATGAGTACCAAGGGTACTATGGAAATAATGAAAAAGTCTGAATTAAGGGGAGTTAGAAAGGATATAATCTCCATGTCATATTACTTTGGAGCACTTTAAGAAGATCAGTAATTTCGGATTATGACTAAAATGCTAGTGAGAGTGGTGAAGTCCATTATGCTAAGAACCAATTCTTTTATCCTATTTTCTTTTGTTAGCAGAATGATAATTGAATTCCGCCATGACCTTCAATTAGTAGAGAGAATTGTACGAACAAGTAGTTTTTTACACAGGAAAATATTACATGAAAACACTAAAAAAATTTGTAATTAATAAAGAGCATATATTATTTAACCGGTGAAAAATTAAAGAAGATTAAATTTGTCCATTTCTAAAAATGTTGATGAATGTTTCAAATGATGATGATTGGATTATACGTAATTGGCTTGTAGGAATATAATGCGATGGTTAATAGTCGGTGTCTCGTTGCACAAGGTGAAGATAATCATGAGGCAATGAAATGGCAGGAAAAAGCTGACCAATATGCTGCACATTTTTAAGACATAAGCTTTTAGTGAGGAAATTATGATACCACCTGGATGGATCTTAGAATCTCGGAAATATATTAATTATCAAAATATAAACTATCATATAAAATTTCAAAGAAAGATGGGCACTTTAGTGTACTCCGATTGTAAAATAAATATTATATTCACCAGCTATTATTTTAGTGTAAATTAGATATTTGGACTAGAGTTAATTCATCGATCTGCGGCTAAATACCAACCTAGTTCTTCTAGCCGTTTAGTAACACAAAAATAGATAATAAGTCATACTGCTTCTAAGGTATAGGTTCTTCTTACCCGTCAGTTCTCTTAAGAAATGCACACACTTAATTACCGCACGCGTCCTCAACAGAGGTGTCACTAAATTGAATGAACATGCTAAACGAGTTATCAAGTTTTACGAAGGCGGAAAATTTTCCTCAGGCGACTCCCACGAAGGCGACCCATGAATCGGCGTTCCTCCTCGGGGCAACTGAAATGACCTTTCCCTCCGCATCACACCCACGCACGATTACGGATCAATCTCGGAAACCACAACTCCCCCCGTGACGAGACCCCGGGCTGCCTTGTTGCACACGGACGCGAACTCATGGGACGCACTCACCCGTACGCACGCGGCGGCCACCTTTAGGGCCATTATGATTTGACCCCCCACGAGATGAGTCACCGACATCGACAAGGAATGCTCTGATTGGGCACATCCCTCGGGAGCAAATCCCTCATAAAGCAGCGCGCCCCAAACGCTTCCCCGCCCTCGTTTTCCGTCCCCACCCCCCAACCTCCACCCTCAAGCACCATTGTTCGCTCTCCCCTTGGGGATAGCACTCCCCCGACCCAGTCCTCCCTGTACCCCCCTCGCCGCCAACACCATTCACAACTCCGGCTCATAACCTATTTCCAAACCCTTAAAACCCCACGCAAGAACTCTCCCGCCCGAATCATTCTCTCTCTCTCACGCGAGCCTCTTCACAACAACCGAAAAAAAACCCCACGGCGACCAAACCGCATGTAGTCCACATCTTTTGCATCCATACTTCCATCCTGTGCTCCCTCCCTGCCCCTAAAACCTCAGCGTAGCGTTCGGAAAGGTCCCCCCGCTTCCCCTCGCTCCTCTCCCAACTGGCGGCAACTCCCCCCCTCACCAGTTCCCGACTCCACCTCTTTCATTAACCCCTTCCGACGATGCCAACCCCCCACTGCCCCGGTCCATGCAACCCGGGGGCCACGGGAGGCGACCCCGGGCGTGTCCTCCCGCTGTTCCGTGGCGGGCACACAGTCAGTCATCCGGAGTATTGGAGGCACAGCCCACAGAATGCGGCAGGGAGGCGGGGAGTAGGGCGGACGGGGGAGAGAAGGGTTCATCAATTGATGCGTGAAAGGAGGGGTGAGGGGATGGGGGCGGCGGAGGGAGGGGAGGAAAGAGATACGGAGACGGAGAATGGTCGAGAGTGAGAAAAATTAAATGTCGGGGAATAGGGAAAGGGGTGGGACGGGACGGGGTCCTGAAGGGTATTTCTTTTTTCCTCGAAAGAAATAATAAAAAGGAGGCCTCGGGCGAAGGGATCCGTGCGTCCATTATGTGCGGATGTTGCGCTTAGAAGTCGTGGCATAGTTGTGAACGAGTCTGAGAGCGATAAAGTGCATGCATTTATGGCGCGTTTGCGGGACGTGACGGTAAAGGACGAGACTCCAAGCCATGGCTCCGAAAGAATACATTCGAATTCATTTCACAGGAGGTGAACCATGAATTTGAATTCCAGTGCAGTTTTTTTCCTTCAGAATTTAACGAGAAAGATTCGTTCCTCTGGTGGAGCATCGAAATGTTGAACCGGAATTATTGTTTCGCTGGATTACTTATTCCACGCACGGTTTTTTTTTCAAATTTCGAAGACATGAAATTTCTCAATATTTTGCGACGTTCATTGAACTTAGAAACATAGGAAACGGTGGTCGAAAAAGTTACGCACTCATTCTGATACTTGCTAATAGCCTAATTGGTCACCCGAAGTTTGGGCAACGCGTTCATATTATTTACTGTGATATTTGAAATATGTGTAATAGAAGAAGAAAATAGGATGTATTTTTCTTTACTTAAAAGGCATCATGGTAAAACTGAGATTACATAGTAATTAGGTGTCAGATGATACTAACTTTTTAGATAATTTTTCCTAAACTAAAAGTCAAAAGGGCGCTTTAGCGTATCAGCTAGAGCGTTTGATAGCAAACCTCAGGGTTCGAACTCGATACTTTGTAACTTTACATACCGCCAACGTTATTCAAGTTGCGGTGATTTTCAGCTCAAGCTTAACCTATCTAACCAGTCTCTGGGTTGATCACAGTCGTATTTTATGCATAATTCAACATAAAATGATAGCACTGCTAATACTTCGAGTTCAAAGAGGATTTCCAACTCATTTATAAGTTGATCCTGGATAATTATACTCTTGACAGTAAACAATCTACATACTGTTCCGCATAATATTGCCGGCCGAGATATGGAGGGTGATTGGATAATACTTCATTTTAATTGGTTTGAATGCTTGTGCTGATTGTTCCATCCGGTCACAATCTCGAAGGGGGAAACGTTAGTATTAGAATGTTATAATATTTGCATATGAGATGGGTCAAGCAATTCATCCTTTCATCTAATTGTGTTTCAGACGCGACGAGAAATTTGAATGAAAATTCTAAAACCATTAAAGAAATAAAGTGGAAGATAGGAGTATAAAATTGCGTATTTTAAAACATTGATGTCATTATATTGATTTTATTTCAATTTTAATATGCACCGACGTTTGTATAGACATCTGGGGTAGGGCGGTGCCTTTGGAAAAGGGCGGTACGGCCCCACGACCGCAAGAGTCGGATAAACTTCCGGGACTCGAGCATAAACGAGGTGAGAAAGAAAGATGTTTGTGTGCATATAGCGTTCCGGCTAAAAAATGTACAGGGAACACGGTTGTAAAAAGGAGAGGAAAACCGCAGGTGTCCACGGAAGCGGAGGAGGAATTTTCGTCCTGTCCAGGCGGTGAGGGGTTGCAAATGGTGTCAGGGGTAGACCTACCCTCGGCAAAGAGTGTCTCCTCGGGTGGAAGGACCATGTGAAGGACACGCCGGTGTTGTGGGAGCGAGGCGGGAGGTAGGGCCTGGGGAGGGAGCGGAGGAATCAGAGGAGGGAAGGGAAAGCTGGAAGGGAGCTTGTGGATCCAAAAGTTTATGCATCTCTGAGTTTATTGCCTTAGTACGATGCCCCAGTGGGGTGGAATGGATGCTATATTGTTGGGAAATGGAAGTGGGGAGCGTAAGGAGTGGGGATGAAGGAGGAGTGGGACGGGAAGGTTGGATTTTTCGAGCGATAGAATTGAGTGAGTCGTACCCTGAAAAAGGGGTCGTTCCATTCCCTTATTGGATGGACGATTCCACCACCCTCCCACACCCTTTCCCCCAACCCACCACCACCTCTGTCTCGCTTCTTCTCCACTTCCCTCACCCCTTTTAAAACTTTCTCGCAATATCTCGCGCGTCCCCATCTTCTTTTGTTTCTTTTTTTTTTGGCGCTCACGACTGTGCGCGCGCGCGTATATTTTTTCCCCTCGCATCGAGGGTCAAAGTAATATCTTCCCCCTTCCTGATAGCATTCTTTAATTTGTGTTTGTGGCGTGTGCTCAGGTCGGATCGATCGGGGAGGATGCCCCCACTAATTTTTTTTCGATAGTGTTAATGTCTGGGCCACGATAAATTAAATGAAAGAGACAGAAAAATATGAAGAACGTCCAATTTTTTCACATCGTCGAGAGGCGTTTTACGACGAATAATTTGACTTGGTGAAATCAAGGAGAGCGGATTCTCTTAGACATTACTTAATGCTCGCAAGGCCATGAACTCGAAACTAGTTCCACTGCGGAAGCTCAACGCATTTATTGGAAGTATTTGAGTGAGCTCCAAGTCTTCCCTCCACGTTTCCACAAACCTTTTGCATTACATTATTTTAGCTCCAAGATAATTTACCTCCGTGTAAATTCTGCCAGGATATCAGGGAAACACGTAACTTCCAGGCGCATAGTTTGACAGATAAAAGTTTTCCAATGAAAATAACCACTACATTGTAAAATTTACTGCGCACGTTGCTGTACCAACGTATGAATATAAGTACGTCAAGATAGTCGTTTTTGGAAAACAATTATTGTAAAGATGCTTGTAGATGCGGAAGTTAGCAATAAAAAGAAGCATCAAACTGACAATATTCTATTTAAGACTATAGGCATGGGACGGAAAAATATTGCTATAATCATTGAAATTTTCAGCTTTAATTCACAGTGATCAACTAAACTAAATAAATTTAACGAAATTACTGCAATATCAAGACTTTTAAATTCTTTGAAAAAATTATTATTAATCAACTAGTTTTGCTAGAGATATGATGTGCTACATTTTGATAGAATAATCTCATAAATTCTTTTCTTCCTATTGTTCATTACACTTCAAATCGTGTTTAACTAATGTTTTCCTCGAGCTCATTTGAGAATGAATTGAGTTTACCAAAAAGAGAAACAGTAATGTAACTCAAGCATACATATTTCGAATTGGGTATATTTTCAATTGAATGATTGTTATTTAATTTGAGATTATCTAGTACATTGCTGAAGGATCGACTATGTGTCTAAAAAAACGTTGCAGAGACTCACTTATGAAATTTGTGGAAAACTTGGTTTGCCTCAATTTTAAATTTTCCACGTGAGCGTACAATGAAAATCATTAGTAGCTTTGATCAAAAACATTTGAAGCAGATTGGTAATCATTACAATGAACAGGTATAAAAAATATGGTACATTGTCTCGGCTAAATGATCACGAAAACCTTGAATATCATTTTCATCTACGTAACACTCTGTGATCTGCCAATGTGGCCATGGACCTAAGGATGGTAAACAAAGGGATTATGTAATCGGAGCAATTATAAAGCGTTTGTGGAAGAAAATACACGAAAAAAGGTCTAGTAACTGAAATTGTTAGTTTGTTTACCTGTAAGCTTAGTTGTAAGTGTTTGTGAATAATGTAATTTAGGAATGAGTATAAAAATCTATCAGTACCGGAATTCACTTTGTTTACATTTTCTTAATGATAAAATATTTCTAAATATTCTGGCGTCTAACGAGGGTGATTCAAGTGAAAGCCTTAAAAAATATGCTATAATTTTGAAACATCGTGGCAATACCAATTTTCGTTTCCCACAGTGACAGCCATGAGTGGCAGCGTGAAACCAGAACGCAACAACACGGCACAATTATGATGTAAATGCGGCCGCTCCAAATACAACATACACCACACAGAAACAGCGATGATCTTTCATTCGTTTATTCAGTAGCAAAAGGGTTGAAACATCTAAATTCATCGGCGAATAAAATTTCAGAATGTTGATTCACCTATTCCACATAAGAAATGACTCTTGCACTAGAAGTTCTTAAACAGTATTATTTTCGTATCTACCCTCGGCCATGTCCAGCACACACCTTGTTAGGTAGGCTAGGAATTTTAGAGCATTTGAAGGTATTGTTTTTTTCTAGAGGTATCCATGAAATTTCATAGCGCTTAAATACTTCTATTGTACGCAAAGAGTACTCCATATGATAATCGCATGAGTGAGATTCTTCAGTGCTCAAGCATTACGAGACAAAAAAATATTTAATTTTTATGGTTTTGATTTCACTCATCCTCATAATAACGCCTTCGGTTTCAAATGTACCCTCTAATGTCTATTGTCTTAATTTTTGACTTATTCTCTTCATGAATGGAGGAGCCCTAATTCTGGTTTCTGCAACAATATCATGGAACTTTATTATAATATTTTTAACTAATATAGCTAATATTCTTGAAGCTAAATTTAATTATATTTTAACAGCGTTTTCTTGGACAACCTAAAAAATATTGGATATTTAAAATGTTACGCCTACACAACAGCAGGCGTAAATTCTATTTCCACGAGGCCCTGCCATACATTTTGTAGCGTCCTAAATGCTGATTCTGTCGTCCCTTTGAAGCTCATATGATGATTACTACTCTCTTACGCTGGATGCATACCTGTAGTCCTAAACTTTATTAAAATCACCATGACTTTAATAAAAATTTGAAGCATGCATATTATTTTTCTATGAAGAATTGTAGTGAATAATTTTAATTATTTAAATGCATAATTATGTATATCTCTTTCCAGTTTTCTAAAATATTATGACTAAAAAGGTCCACATATTTTTCATACGATTTAATTCTTTAGAACTCTTTCATTGTTTAACTTATAGCATATTTTTAATAATAAGCTTATTCACCATATTTTCCTATTTCCGATTGGAATAGTTCCACATTCTACGAAGTAGATTAAAGATTAGCTTCCTTGTTTGCAATCATAGTTTCTTTGAACGGTCTTCAGCTCCAAACTTAAAGCTCCCTCTTATATATATCCTGCGGTTCAACATATGGTTTTCATATATGCCTATAGATTCTTAACTTTGGTGGGTGATCAATTGACTAAGTAGCTGAAATGTATTCAACGGCGTTAGAAGTAACAATCAATCTTAATTTAAAAATTTTCAGAGTTTATTTCAGCCCCTCTGAGAAGTTGCTGTTATGCCATATTGGTCATATTGGCGGTCAAATCAACTTCTTAAAGATAAGACTGAATATTTTGAAGAATACATTTAAATATTTGTATGCATGCTATTGAGCCTAAATTTATATTACAATTTTGAAAAGGCTAGGGTAAATAATTGACCGCCAGCATTTGTCCCATTTTTCCACAGGAAGTATGATTCAACAATTCCTCTCGAGCAAAGGCCATCACGAAACAGTCAAGGATAATTCTGAGATTGACAAATTCACAGCTGGGAAGTCTAAGACAACTAAGTTCGACAACTATTGATACTGCGATGAGAGCGTGTATCGCAAGTGGAATTTGACTGCCTGGGCAAGCTTATCGGATAAAAGAGGAAGATAAATGAATCACGCAAGGCTAAACGGTCGAAAATGAAACATTTTGTTCGCATTAGAGTAAAAAAATGTTATCTACTTATAGACAGAGCGGTTATGAGCGGTCAATTCACAGTCTAAAGAATAGTTGCTAGGATTTAGATTGGATCCCACCAATTCGTATATGTACTATGACATACATGACTGAAGGTTTCAAATTATTCACATCAAATATACTATATTATGTCTATAGAATATAAAAGTATTAGATATCATAATGTGACTATATGTTAATTAAACCTCGAATAATATTCTAAAATATCTTCAATAATAACAAATCTTCAGCACTGATAAATATTAATTGTAGATAATGGATAAATATTACCAAATCAATTAAGTTAATAACTTCACATATACACTCAAAAAACTCAATATAGCCACAAAAAAAATGGTGCGTAGTCGTATGCATATGCAATGAAGGTATCAAAAGAATGCTAATATTTAAAACATCAGGCAAACGAAGAATAAGTTCAAAAATTCCGTCTTTCTTGTTCCTTTCACTTTATGTTCTTTGGGCGTATTCACATTAAAATAAGTTGTCGACATGCTTTTTCTGGTGTTTCAGAGAAAATTTGACAAATGACTACCACATAAAGCCAAAATCAGATCTTTCCAACGGTTTTTTCCAAGGGACTTGAGCGGTACCCCAGGAGTCCCATCTGATCAAGACTCTTTGCCTCCGTGATTTCGACTTCTTTCGATATCTCCCGAACGTGAATGAGAGCCTGTAGATCTCAGACCAAATATTACCGATCGTCCAAGAAATTGGCTCGCTTTGTTAAAATGACATGACGAGCCGCTAGCTCTTCCGAGGGTTAGTGACCACCATGATTCCTTTGATAGCTGAACTCGATCGCTCGAAAAAAAACCCCTCTTTCGTTTTCCTTTTTTTTTGTCGTTCCTGAAAATTTGATGGCCGAGAAAAAATAATGAATAACCCGACCTCGTATCTGGACGGTATCTCCAAACTACCCAGCCGACCTACCCATCCTCTCCCTGCACTTACCCTGTCCCCGCGCCTCCTCGACCTCTCCCTCTTTCATAAACACCGGAACCATTAAATCGGCTTTGTCAAAAAAAAAAAAAATGAAACACTATGCGCGCCGCGCAATATTTTTTTCCTTCTACCTCTTCTGCCTCGCTCTCTTGAAACTCTCGTTGAATGCCGCCTTTTGATGAGACAAAGAAAATAAAAGGAGGGCCAGGAGAAAAAAAAGATAACGAAAAATGGTCCGCCGGTTCTTTCTTTTGATGTGAGAAAAAAGCACCCTTCAAGCATGTATCGCGATGTTCCATCGGCCTAAATTTTTGGAAATGATCCGATACCCTCCTTCCTCTCGCTCTCTCGTGAGCGCCAAAAGTTTACACGTCCGTCCAAACCAACCCTTAGCCCGCCAATGCCTTTGCATGGATCCCGATGCAGTTCGGATTTGATGCGGGATAAGAGTCCCCTTTTGTTTTTTCCTCCCTATTTCCTCGAGCCGAGAAGAAACGAGAAACAGGCATCGCTTTGAGAGTAGGGTGTGGGGGAGAAAGAAGAATCTCTTCTTCCTCCACCAGAAGGGCGAGAGAGAAAGGCGCAGCCTTTCTTTAATTACGCAGAGCATGCATTTGGTTTTGTCGCGACGGATTTTGATTCCGCGACCACGCTCTGTAGTAACCGACATGGTATGACTCACATGTAAGTTGTTTATTATTTTTTTTCAATTTTCCATCCTCACTCCCCACCATCCACTCTATTTAGGTAACTCTTTCCCCCCACCTCCACCACGCCCACACCCTCTTCCCCTCTCACTCCATCCTCCATTACGTCATGTACCCAAAGAAAAGCGATCGATTTCGAAGCGATGGCGGTGCGTGAGTGTTTTGTTTTTCGCTCACGAACTCTCCTCACTCGCCTCGGGAAAGGTCAGTGACGCGGACCTAAGGTACGGGCCACGTGTGGAACTGCGCCATTCCCTATAGTCCGATAAACATGCCAATATTTTTGGGAAATACATTATTTACCCCGTTAAGGTTCGAATCAATGACCGGTTTCTTGAAGCTTAGCGACGTGGATTGGACAGTCAGAAGATGCTTTGAATGTTGATCATTACAGTGCGAATTCATAGCTCATTGTTGATGGCAACATCGGACAAAAAACTCTCGGGGGATGAGTAATTCAGCCTAAACAATGCTCGAATATGGTAGCATTTTATACTAAAACTATATAATGGCATAATTTTTGTCCAAATTGCTGGCAGATTCAACCTTACCGCTAAAATCCCTTGTAGGTTACGATAGAATTCACCAATTCTGAAATAAAAAATGAGTGTAGGTAAATTTAAGCGAACGCAAAAATATACCTCCTACTCAGAACCTCCCATTATTTAACATCAACGAATATTTTGCAAGAAATTTCTTTGGAGGATTGTCAAATCAGTAAGGACGTACATGCAGAGAGAAGACCTGTTTTAAGTCAGAAATACGTTGACAAAGAGATGAAAGTTGATCATAAGTAAATAGCAGAAGAAAATATTAGGGAAAACTTATCATAGGGCGTTATTTTGTGTGGTTTGGGCACTTGATGTTCGAGGCGAGAATAAATATAGTTATGAGACTTGTTAGATGTGCGTGTGGAGGAGAATGTATGAAATAAAATGGAAAAGATAAAGGGAAGAGTTGGGATAACAGTGGGGATATATTCGAAGGCAGGAAAAGTGGATGCAAAAAGACAGCAAGAGGCAACGGGATGATGAAAGCGAGGATAGAGGGGAGAATGTTGGGAAGCGAGGTAGAGAGAGGAAAAGATTATGCATATAAGATGGAACTAAGGGAGGTAAAATGTAATCAAAGTTAAAGGTAATCTTCTTATTATGTGTAGTATGGATTTTAACACTATTTTTCATCATGTTATGACTTACAAGAACAGTAGTTTATAGTACCAGAGCCAAAAAAAATCCTAATCAAAGCCGTGATATTATGGCCAGATATTTCTCAGCAGTGAGTTATTTCGGTTGTCTAGTGATTTTTCTTGCTTTAGTCATTTCTTTTATTTGGTTGATTGATTCTTCAATGCGTTCAAAAATAACAGAAATCCTAGTTTACTAAAACCATTATTTTAAGAACTCATATGCACATACGTAAATGGTCGAATCCTGTTCCTTAAAACTATGACACATCCTTGCAGGTTTCTGAAGCGCTTTAACATGATCGTCATATGTCGCTTTGGATACCTTCATTCAGCAGTTCTTTTCATCTTAAAACTACCGTATTACCCGTTGCTGGTTAGTGGTGAACAGGTTTGGGAGCTCGTATTTATCAAATCGGTCATTATCGCCCAACCTGTTAATACTTAGCATGGTATGGATAATGTTACCCATATATTTCATAATGAATCATTGACAACTTGGTATTTCCTAATTTCTTCTAGCATATGAGCGACCTCATGCTCATATCTCATATTACGCAGTCATTGTGCAACGCTTTATATTTTTGCAAGTTATGTTTATACCTACCGGGTCTTGGTATTCTCTACGTTTCCCTGAATGCCCATGCAATGTTTTCTAAGATGTGTTCGAACTTGCTACACATCCTACGTACTTTCGTTCTAACGAGAAAATGCATTCCTTCAATTTTTCATCGCTTCGTTTTTCAAACATTCATGTCACAAGTGCTAATTTCTTAATCGTAGTCTTTCCCAACTTACGTGCAATGTGATTGCTGTAACTTAGTACTTCATGCGTTCAACAACGCTACCAACAACTCCTTCATGCCTGTAATCACATGTTTGTACGGAATTTTCTTCGCAAGTGTATTACCGTGTATTCGTTATTATTAAATTCTGCATCCCATTGATTGTACTGTCAGTGAATAGATATACTGTGTATATTTCATGCTTTGGACGTTCTTCGTGCCCCTCTTATGCATGAAGGTTCTCGAGTTTTGCGTTAATGGGCTACGATTGTTCCAGTTTTATGCTGATGATGCTATGTACCCGTTGCATGACACATCTTCAGATCTGGGGTTAAAGTTCTAATGAAATATTATACGAATAATATAAAGCCCTCAAGGATATTAACGTATCGGAAGCGAGAAGTCCACCGTCGGTAACATTCGGTTGGATGGCGTTTTAATCCTGTAGAATATGCGTTTGAAAAGATTTTCTGAAATGCATGGTGGTTTATTTCTATGAGCATAAGGGTTTCATTGGCCAAAAAGCTGAATGTGGCTGGATAGAATTCATGCATAAAAAAAATAGGAAGATTTTATAACCATGCCTCCCAAAGGGAGATCATAACTTATTTATGCGTAATTAGAAATATATATATAACTGTATATAGACAACTTATGTTTAAGATCGAAAAGTCTTGAACCCATTACATTATTATTAGCAGTAGTCTGTAGGCTGCTTTTAGGTTTGCAATGTAACCTGGCTCTACATTTTTTGCACTACGATTACTAAGTTCCAGCTAACATGGCACATATGTTTTTTATTATATTATCATATATTTATATGCCATGTATGTATTTTATGCATACATGGCATTTCATATCCTTAAAAACCGAACTAAATATTACAATAACGTTAACGAAATTCTTTAGGTCTTCATACATTCAACCTCCCGCAATTTCAAACTAAGTATATATTATTTTCCTCCCATTTCCAACATTCTCCAATCTACTCTCATATGCTCTTAAGCATTACATTACCTCCCAATGCCAAAATACAGGATGATATTTATTAGCTGCAAAGGTTAGGAATATTATTATTTAAGGTAATGAGATAGTAGCCGACTCTCTTGCCCTGCCATGACTAGAACTTAATAGTTAGTTTTCCTTTCCATTAACATGATTTTCTTCTCCGTTCTTCACTAAACCCAAATATTTTGAGGTTATTGAGATGTGGGCGTGGAGAAGAATGGAAAAACTAAAGTGGACGGAACGGAAAATTATCATCATAGGCATAATAGGGAAGGAGAGATGTCCACCATTTTGTTAATTTTAATCTATTCCAAATCCCAGTGGGTTATAAATATCAACTTAGCATGTGGTATTCTATAATCAGCTTTTTGTATTACATCCACTTTTCTTTCTGTTTATTTGACTTTACCTATTGTAATTAAGTCCATGCTTTGTCTCAGCTTTTAGTATTTGTAAGATAATAATGTTAATGCGGTCGCTTTGTAATCGCTGGTTTCTTATTTATATCCTCCATTTAACATTAGATAAATGACAACTTAAGGAAAGAATGAGAGGAAATATGCATCGTCTTCAGCAAACTATCGCAGTTCCGGCCATTAGATATTCTTTATTCGGGGCTTTTCTTAAGTTTAATCCGTATAATTGTACAGGTACAACGCTTCGTTGACGGTTCGTCCCAAAAGTAGTAAATGAGTCGATTAAAAACCATGTACTCGTATTTCCAGAATGGAAACATTTACTCAAGTCTTCGAAGTAGCATCCCTGTGCGTCCACCCAAGTTGCCACCGGGTTTCCCACGCCTCGTACGCCCTGTTGGAAGGTGGCGCCCGGAATGCTGCTAAGCTCTCTCGTCAAGGCCTGTTGTAACGCGTCCACCCAGCCGCAGTAACGTCCTTTCAGCACAAATTTGAGGCGGGGGAAGAGGAAGAAGTCTACTGGGGCATTGTCCTAAAAATTTGTATCCTCACTCACGTGGTCAAGAAACTCTTCGCATATCCGCATGAGAGTTTCCTATTACTGGTCCTAGAGCACTTGCGACACCTACTTGGCACACACCTTCCTCCTGCCCATGTTTTAATAATGATGATTCGGCTTTATTCGGCCGTGATTGAGACTGTGGCAGTCCATCTAACCCATTGTCAAATACATTAAATAAAATATAATTACATTTGAGTGCTAAATAATATCAAAAATTACTGGATAATGACAATCGATTTACAATGAATATGCATGAATACAAAGAGTGTAGACAGATATGTAAAATTGAGGAAAAAAAAGTAACGAATAAGGCTTTTATCCTTGACGATAAAATCCACAGAAGGAAAACACCCACACATGAAGGGGAGTATGAAAAACTTGCAAAAACATACAGATAGATAATGCTAATGTTATAACTTACTATATTCATAAAATAATAATAAATAAAAATCAATGCATGAGAAAACAGAAAACTTGTTTACAAAAATAAATACGGAGAGAAATTAATAAAAATAAAATTACTGTTTAATAATACAGAAGTAAGAAATATTTAGAAAAAAATATTACCAACTCATGTTTTCGGCCATAAGTTGATGCACATCACTTTTAGGAGGGTCGATGCTAAGTTCATTAGAAACCATGCGAACACTAAACCTGCGATCCCTGTCCAAAAATGAGTTTGCTTTCAAAATTCATCGCCATGTTTTGAGGTGTAAGGGCGTCCTGAACGTTCGGCGTCTTCAACATCTTCTCTACCCACCCGAAACAACCTGTGCCACTTAAAAAGCACCCGATCTACATGTACCAATGACGTAATCATCATAAGCTGCCTGGAGCATGTCATGAGTCTCTTTCCCGGTTTTTTCCAGTTTTACGCTTAATTTGATTACGTAGCGCTGTTCTAATAACCGGTTTTTGACGGAGCCTGATGAGGTCACGTTATAGAGGTTTCGCAAACGAACTATCTGCAATCCGCAAAGGCTGGGAGCCAACGGCCACCAGCCACAGGAACCACCACTCGTCCGTCCGTCTATCCGGAAAAAATAAGACATACTAATTTTGGGACAGACCTCGTATCTTTACGTGATGTGATAAACTATGACTTCTAAAAAGACTGTTAACACGCCCATTTCTCCAAAAAATTTTTGTCGTGCTTTTTATCTGCTTCTTTGAATTTTCTCAACCGAATCATAATATACGTTATTAAGTTGATAGATTCCTTAAAATGAAGGGCGACCGTGGTTGCAAGTTTAGCGGAGTATTAAATATTAATAATTGTGACGGGTAACTAAGTTTTGGGTAATTTAATAACAATTTTGGAGTTTCTTCTTTAAGATACATGTGTAAACATATCCAGATATATAAGATATATGTGTAAAATATTCATAGCCTACAGTTAGGAAAAGAATCTAGTTCTCGCTTATTCAATAGGCAAGTAGGGAAGAAAATGATAAATGGAAAGAGGCTTTAAACGGAGCTGGGTCAAGTATCAAATGAGATGGATGACGTTTACCCCGAGTGAAATACGGCGGCGGCTAAATAAATGTTTAGGCGGAATTGATAATATTTTCGAAGGCGCAAGGGCTGAAGTGTGAGGCGATTCAGGGAAGGGTGGAGGGCAATGGGATGGGGGGGATATGGGGCCTCGGGCATCCGTATCGGGTGGGTGGTTGGAGAGGGGCGAGAAGGGAGTGGGCGGTTATGTGGACGAGGGGTCGGAGAAGGAGGAGGCAGTTGGGTCGCCCGAACGAAAAATAAAAAGCGCTGATCGATCAAAAAGTCTCGGATTGTTTGCACACGGTGCACCGGAAGGAGGGAGGATGGGGAGAGAATTTGGAGGAGGGGGCAAATGGGGCGCCGGGGAGCATTTTGCACGAGGAGTGGCGCGATGGGAGGAGGAGGAGGAAGTGGCGGGTGAGTGCTGGAGGGGGAGGGAGTATGGGATTTGGGAGGGGGTGGTGGTTCGGGAAGGTGTAGCGGGGCTGGGGAGACAGAGGTAGCGGATGAGAAGGGAGGGAAGGGGTTTGTTGCCGAGTGCGTGAGCATCATTTTTTCCCATCGCTTCCACGGTCGCGTCAACCCTTTCCTCCTCCACCCGCTTGAATCCACTCGGTAGAACAGTACCCGTTACTCCCTTCCGCCATCCGTCCACAAGCCAGTTTGTCCTCTTTTTTCATCCTTCCAGGCACGGAAGGAAGTGGATTCCAAGATGACCGAAGATGCAAATTGGAGGGGAATATGTGGAGAGGTGGAAGGGAAGAAGTTAATTTGGATGATAATTCTTTGATGCGCCCATGCCTCGCACCGATTTCCTTGGGATATATCAAGGAATGCACAAGTTAAACATGCGATATTAATAAGTTTGGATATGATAGAATCGAAACTTAATAGCAATCGACTGTTTGAAGAATTGCAGATAAGGTAGATACCGAGGTAGTTGAACTTGATTATAGATCCAGGAATTGAATTGACAGTGTATGTGTACAATTGTTAGGCAGGGGGACAAATTCTGGGGAGAGTGATAAACTAATATATTGCAGATCATGTGACTTGATTCCAAATACGTTCTACATTCTTAAAAGATATTAACCTGTGATTCCATGAGGAGCAGAAGTCAGCGTTGAAAGTTGGTGTTGACGTTCCCACCAGTTTAATTCTATTCCTTGCGTTTAATTAGGGTCGCTACCCTTGTTGCAGCTACTTTGAAGTCGATGAAAGAAGCGAATTTGTCTAAAAACTATAAGACTGATGAGTCGATCTCTATTTCACTAATTTATGACAAGCACTTCACGGGGATGATTATCGATAATTATAAAATGCACCAACTGATTCTAGATAAGATACAGAAAGTAACGAAATGCCTTTTATGAGCTAATTGAAAATTTCTAGCAGCGAAGAATGATTAATTTTACTCACAAGTGTAGATATCAGTGATCACGCGTAGACATATTAGCAAAGATGCTTGAATAGAGTAAAGGTAGTGGTACGATATCACTGCCCACTTGGATATTTAACGTTTCTTGTGGAACTGAAATGAGTTGTTTATTTAATCAATGGAAAAACAAAAAGGAGAATCCAATAGATTTACAATAATTTCCTACTAGAGCCATAAATAGGCAGGAAAGATAAGGATTATAAGAATTCTAATGAATTTGAGGAAACCTTAAAAAAAACTTTATGGATATACTCGACTGTTCGTATCGCTTTTAATCCAGGGATATCTACGGCTATATAAGCGAAGGTGGGAGACAAACAAATCTTAGACGATGGATTAGACCCATAGAAGTTTATATTTCAATTTTGTAGAAGATGATGAAGTATTTTTGCGAAATATAAACAATGCCAACTTCAAATGACAAAAAACTATGAGGCATTAGAAAGTTTGCACACATATGGTTTTCTATGAAGCGAACAATAACTACGCCCTAATCAATATCATGGGAAGAATCAACCCTAGCCTTACTCTTACAGAGTACTCTTATGAAAGAGTACGGCTGGGGTTGATTCTTCCATAATACACATGGTTATAAAATTTTTCAATCAAATTTGATTTTAAAAAAGATTAAATTCCAAAGGACTCCTCCTTCAAATTATTGAATTCCGTTTACATTTTACTCTTTTAACCTTCGTAGTTCTTCCACATTCCGGTGGAAGTTATCCAGTTTCCGTCCATCAACGGAAATCAATTTGTCAATTAAATTGTTGACCATTAATTCAATAGTATTTACTTTGATGAACTAATATCCTTTCTTCATTTTCCTGACTAAAATTTTTTAAAGTTTTTTAAAAAGGTTATTTAATGCAGCAAAATTTCCTGGCTGAAAACATAAAATTTGATTCGGAACAATTTTCATCCATGAAGGCACCTCACAAATCTATCCATTTTATATTGAGTTCTATTGGGTGTTCTATTTTTTACTGGTTTCATTTTTGAGTTTTTTTTTCTTTCTGTTTATTCTGGTTTGAGTTATATACCGTTTCCCATCCTTGCATTGAATACAGCCTCAAGGCAAAGAAGGCGTTATAGGTCTAGTTTATCTTAAACTATAGCAGGCATGATGGGTAGCATAAATTATTGTTCCTGGTAAGTTTTCCTCGCATAGATGGAAGGTAAAAAGGTCAATAAAAAGTAATATATGCCTCTTATCTCTTAATTACCACTTAATGTTTTTATCTAAGATCATCTGTTTTTCTTTAAAAATCTTATATTACCGGCTTTGCTGGATCGATTCTTAGTATTCATGGATCTCAGTCATCTAATTCCACATGATAGTTTTTTAGTCCTTCTCGCATCTGTCTCACTTATTTTTTCTATTGAATTATTTCTATTAGCATTTATAAAGTTTTGGATATGTTCTGATTTATTGCTCGAACTAACTTGACCATATTGTGCGCTGTTCTGCTAATTCTGTTCGATATCTCGTCGAAATCTTCAGAGCATTCATCAATTCATTCTTTCTTGACTTTTTTAGACTCTTGGAGGACTTGAATTCTTATTCACTTTCATTGAACTTCCTCAAATATTTTCTCTGAGTTCTTGTAAATTCTTATATTTTCTAAAAGCTCTCTTCTATGAGGAGTTATCTATAGTCATCAGTTTTTTCAGGTATGAACAATTCTTAATTATATATATTAATTTAATTCTTAATTATGTATATTAATTTAAAAGTAATTTAATTCTGCAGATTGTTCCAGCTGGCCTCTTTTACTGACTTCATTTTTCCTTAGTTGGCCTCGGATACTTTTCCTATTTTCCCTTCAGAGTTTACGTGTCCCATCTGATGAAACCCTTTTCCCTATTCATCTATTAATTTTGTTTTAAGCTGTCCATGGTCACTAGTTTCTGGTCACTTTTTATGTCTACGCTTGGATAGCACTTGCCCTACTACATTTGACTATAGTATCTGTATTTGATAACGAATTAATTAAATCTATGTACGCCTCTGTCCCGCTGCGCTTTCCATATGCATATTTTGCGATTGTGCTGTCCAAAGACAGTATTCACAGCTACTATATTCTTATCATCTTCCTTCCTTGCCTCATAAGCTACCTTTTCCAATGAAAATTTTCCATTAGTTCGCTATAATTAGGTTCTATGGTCTTTTGACCACCTTGAGGTCTTCTTTTAACTATTCAAGCCTTTCCTTCGTGTCCCTTTAGTTGTGGCTGCAAGTCTACATATACTCATACAAGATCGCAGAGTTCGTGACCTTTACTCACTTGATTATTATGATACTCTCAGGACGCTGCCAATAAGCCCTAGCACTTCTTCCCCATCCTTGCTTCAGTGTGACGGCCAAATCCTGCTACTTCAGATTACCTCCTCAATATATCAGTATATATCTCACTCTAGAAAATTAGCAAAAATGTTTATTTCACTGAATTATAGTACGGCCATCCTCAAAATAGCCATGTATAAATTGTGTATAAATTTATAATTAATGTAATGTATAATAAATAATGTATAAATTTACATTTAACAGCTTACCAGTTACTCGATGCTCACAAATTCCATTTCCCTGCTCCGCATTCAAACACTTGGAGTTTTCCCTTCGTGAAGTTCCCTCCAGAAGACCCAATTTGGGGACTAATACATCTTCGGGATTCGACACCATAATTCTAAGTAAACTGGTGAACAAGTTGAGAAAAGGCTTGCCGTTAGATCAAGATAGCTTCAAATTAACTGGAAATTGAAGACAGATAAAAAAAGTTATGAAGAAAGAAATAACTAGAGACATATCATGATCAGAGAACGGTGCCGATCCTGCTTTTTGAAGAAAATGAGTATTTTATGTCGGAGACTTAGGAGATATTTTATTATAGAAAAAAAGGGAGGTAGTTTACCAGGGAAACTTTAAAGACTTAAGAATAGAGACGATACTGAGAAGTACTCATTTGCTCGCTGATTTTACTAAAGGGAGAATAATAAGCAAGTTGGGGAGAGAGAGGGGAAGAAATGTTCATAATGGTGGGAATTAGGGTTTAGGTTAAAGCTATATGCACCAAAGAAAAAAATTAAACGTAAAATAGGTCATATTTTGCAAACAAGGTTATTTTAAAACTTCACAAAATATATAAATACTTATCGGATTAAGTCCACAACTTAAATCTAGTAGACAAACAAATTATACAAAAAATAAAGAACATTGGGATAATTCGTATTTATGATTTTTATTCAATATTACTTTCCCGATTTTTTCCGAACATTACACTATAGAAAATCTTTAAGGGCATTTATATTAATAACCATTTTTCCAGTGCAAATAAGGGAAAAATCATGCTACTTCCAACCAATAAATAGTCTCTGAACTAAGTAGCAGACTACTAAAATGTTATGCATTAGGTACAATTGAATCTAATAAAGCACCATGTGAAGTATACATACTTTATATCGATGAGATTTTTTCATATTTGAGGAAAAAAAGGTTGGGTGTGCCGTGCGGCTCCAAATTTGAGTACTTTAATCAAAATAGTATATGGTGTCGATGCTTTCATATTTGGTATGCGTAAAATCCCGAATGCACTAAGGGAAAGTATTTAAAAAATTGCTTGTAGCTCGTAATAAATATCATATTCCTGGCTATGCGAACCTCATAATTTGGAATTAAATTACGAAGTGCAAGGAAAATTTGGCCGTCCCTTTGAAGTTTTCATGAGGGAAGAAACGCTTATGAAAAGTAATTCTGCAACATATGTAACCAAAGAATGGGTCAGTTGATAATTACATACCATAGGTTTGCTTTGTGACTTCTAAATTTTCAAACATCATCATTGTATGGTATGTTAAACGTAAGCGGCAATTTGGCTCGTAAAATTTGGGCCACTGAAAGCAATTTAGCTATTACCCCAAAGAGCTTTCCTTAATTTCTAAACCTCTCGCTTCTAAGATATAAAGTAAAATAATATTGCAGGACAATAATGAATAAAATCACCACCACAGTTATGAGTCTGAAGGTTAATTTAAAAATCAAAGTCCTTTAGGACGAGGTAGGCCCATCTCATGCAGACCTACTGCGTCTGAAATTAAGATAGGGTTGCAGGTTCATTTTAATTACTTTGCATAGCCTCGGATTTAAAAAGGAAAAACTCGTACCATGAGTTCTTAATTGTTGGTTAAGTTTCGGGTAAAGGAGCCATCTAATTGGTTTTTAGCCTAGGGTGCTCTGGTGATAAGTTGAATGCTCTAAGCTGCAACACCAATTAATCTTTACCATACTATTGTAATGCATCCGCAATATATGATAAAATATTTTAGTAAAACATTTTATAATTCAGGATCAATTTCAGTCACCCGTTTATCTTGGTTATGACTTTTATTTCCTTGATATGATCATCGTAATGATGAAGTGAGTGAAGTGGTCTATGAATTATGCGACCTTGTTTTTAGCGTTCAAGACACCGTAATTGGACTTACGTCACGAGGGATAAACAGGGCTAGAGAATTTTGCCAGCTTATTGGAAGCAGAATTCGGTCTCCGCCAATAAATTTGCTGTTTCGCGAGCAGCGATGCAACGAAATCCATTCAATCTTTTTTCAATAGTTCAACCACCGCCGGGTACAATCGCCGGAAACTATGATTAATCCACTAAAAGGACAGTATCAAGATTGATCAATTAACGCTTTTGTTGTTCCTCTGCCTCCTTTTCAAAGTTAGCGTATCTACGCGGTTACACCGAGGACATGGATATTACTGACCCGCCACAACCTCATTAAAGTCGTGATACTACCCACAAAGAGAGTGAAAGAGCGAGGGACGAGTCGACTACTCTCCGATTTTAAGTGGACAACCATTACCTATCCCCTCGGGGGCGCAATTGTATTCGCGGTGACGTCACCTAAAACACGCCGAGCGCGCTCTATTCCGCTTGTCCAGCCGCAGGAAACCCTTCCCCTGCGAAATTCCCTCCATCCCGCCATATCAATATTCCGATGTAGAGGAGGGAGGGCGTTGTTGTTTTGCTCGGCTCGCACGCAATGAAGCGGTTTGATCTTGAGGGAGGAAATTGGAACGCCATCAGATACGCCGCCGCCCCCACCCCCGTCCTCTTTCTTCCCTTCCCTCACAGAGATCTCACCCCGCCTTCACGGCCACTCCTTCCACCCATACACCCACCCCGGGCCTCCTCCCGCTCGGGCCCCCTTCCTACTCGCCCCCCGTTCCCTCACGCCACCTACTTTTCCTCCCACCACTTAACGCAAGGAGTTCGCGTGCCCCCGCGTCGACGGAAGGGGGAATGCTTTAGACGTGGCTGCGGGGGGAGGGGTGGCATAAAAAAGCTATCGCGTGACGTGCTCTAAAGGATTAAGCACGGGAAACGAGGAGGCCCTTACCGCTGTCAATTTGACTAAAGACGCGCTTTCAAAGAGCTTGGCGGACGAGGATGATTTTCGCCATTGCTCTCCTCGTAGATAGGATCGTATCGATTACAGGGGTACAGTATCACTTCTGAAAACCAATCGATTGGGAGTTAGAGGCAACCTTCATGTTTGGTTTTTATCAAGCTAATTCTTGATCGACCATACGGTTAGGAATATCTAGAACCCATCTCTCAAAAACCTGCAATTTAAGTGTAATTGAGAGCATATTACACCGTAAATTTTACATGAACGTTAGTACATGTATACCTGGAACTTTTATTTATAGCCAAAGATCCTGCACGAAAGAATTTCGAGGACTTTAAAATGAACTTTGAGGAAAGGGTTCCTTGATTGCTTCTTGATAAAGTCGAAGAGAGGATCTAAACTTATCTGAAAAGGAATATTTAAGTGTTGAGAGATGACAGTTACTAAACTGTTCCTACCTCATGGAATACAGAAGTAAAAGAGGTATAAAATAGCAGGATTGAATGACACGGTTTCAATAAGAAAAGGATCACAATAGCAAACCGAATGAAAAGGGGCATGAGATACACACAGATACTAGATACGATACGATACTCGTAAAATGTTACACATTATCGTTCGCGCGACATATATTTGCGCCAATCTAAGACACACTAATTATAAAATTGACTAAAGAGGATAAGGTTTTTTCAAAAGGCATATGCAGGATGACTCATGAAGTAATACTGAAAAATAAACGATCATTTATGTAATGTAATATGAAATAAACACGGATAAAATATTAATACATCGTGATAAGGTGAAAAGTAGAATGTATAGATCATTTTGCTAGGAGCGGTATGTCATTTTAAAGATATCAAGGAGATACAATTCAGAGTAAAAACGAAATGTTTAGATCCTATGAGGAAAGATGTCAGCCAGGTATTTGGCATAGTGTTTGCTTCTCCATGCTATGCTCATGCTATAATATTCCGTAGGGTCTTCTTATAAAATCAGAAAGGAACAGAATTTAACGAATTCAAACAAATCCCAAGGCATTGTCAAGCTCGTCAGAGACAGCCGCTTTGAACACTATAACCGAAGTTGAATTAGTCATAGCCAATGATAAAAAGTAGCGAGATATGACTCGATTTATTAATGCATATATCACATAAATGCTGCTGAATAAACTTAAATGAAATATATTTTCATACTGATTTCTGCAAGGAGAATAAACTGATCAGAACAAACGTAAAGAAAAAAAAGACATAAACCCGAGGATGATTTACCTAATATTAATATACCTTTTGAAAACATATTTATCAAAATAAAAAATTATAATTGTTCACAACTTTAACTCGGAATACAATCGGTTTCACTATCCTTTTATTGAGGAATTGAATTACGAAAATATACTGTAAAGAAATTATAGAGGATCGTCGATGAAAAAAGTTATGAAGCTCAGTACAAATCAGTTTGCAAGAATAATACCAGAGGAACATTGTGATGCGATCGCCTCAGTGAGCTTTGGGAAGTGAATTAAAAAACATGCTTTAGCAAAAAGCAGAGCAAAACATCTGAGGCGTTATGATTTTTCAATCAGCGCGCAGTTTTCACACAATAATACAGCAAATCGAAAATTCTGCTAAAATCATTTGATCCAGATTTTCACCATGGCGAAGGTAGATTCAAGAGCAATTAAAATTCAATATGAAATACAATTCATCATATGAACCTTTTAATTATATCGGTGGGAGTTAAATGTTTTAATTTGGCAAATGCATGTTAAAGCATTTCATATATTTTAGTTCAATTGAAAGCTATTCATCATATAGTATTCTACATTCTTCTGAGAGAAGCGACGCGGAATTTATCAGTCCAAATGCATATATCTGCGCTAATTATATCAAGAATGCATATAAAACCACGCAAAAACATTAAATCTTTTGCCCTAAACAACATTAAATTCAAAATAATATTTCTGATGGAAAATTAAGTTGTCTACACCATTTATCAAACATAATCATAAAGCATATCCATAAAACTGGCTAATAATTCATCATTTGTAAATATTTATCCGATGCAACAGAGTAACACTGAATGAAAAATTCTTTTACGATAACAAATAATAAAATAAAATACCGTATTAACTGTGACTGATTTGGCCAATTTAGACCAGCAGAGCAGGCTATAAGATAATGGCAATACTAAAATTTACTGCAATTTCTCATTAAAACGAAATCTATTAAGTGAGTACTACTCATATTTGCACGCCAGGTGTTCCTAAATAGAGAAAAAAGTATGCAACGTAAGAAGAAGAGTCTCGATTTAACTAGCCAGTGAGTTTGAATGCGATAATTGATCTCAAAACAACACAAAATTTATATTTTTCCAATGAAAATTAAATGCATATATTTTACACGAAAGAGAGCCCTTAAATATTTAGATAATTAATGCAAAGTCGTGATTTTTCCGATTTATCCTTGAGTGTTGTAATGACTCATCAAAAGAAAGAGGAAAGAAAACGAATTTATAGTGCTAGAATTTGCACAAATAAGATAATTTACATGTAACTGTACAAGAAATACTCAACTCCTCAGAGAACGTAAGGTCGACAAAAGACTAGCAAATACATTCCCATCAGCCTTGCTCCTGATAAGTAGGTAGCCTACATTCTTGAATCCGAAGAGTCGGAAGAAGAAAAAAATATTCACAGAAACTTGAGCCACTGAGTTTCTCACCTCATCAGCCCCATTGCGACATCTGTCTCTGACTGTTTGATTCCTTCAACCCACATATTCCGCCTCAACCTCTCCTCCCTCACCGTCCCACTTCTCCCCGAAACACCACCACGAACCCTAAAAGCATCACTCGTCCAAACTTCCTTCCCAGCACAAGAACCCGTCCTCCCATCCCACCCCTTTTCCCACCATAAAATTTCCATCCCCCATCGAAACTCACCCCTTTTGCCTCCCCCGCGTGGATTTCCGCTCCAAACCTTACCCCCGCACACAATCGCTCACCCTCCCATCCCATCCCTACAACGTTCGCTCACCCCACCACCATTTCCCTTCCAACTCGTCCCACCCCCTCCACCCTTACCCAAACCCCTCCACCCCACCCCCCTCGCAGCCTAATCAATAATCTCGCTTCGAAGGTTCAGGCTGTCCATTAGACGACGCTCTGCATCGATCCAAGGGCGACAAACAAGCAGAAATGGTCGAGAAGAGGGTGACGCGAGCATGGGGGACGGGCGGGGGTTGGTTGGGGTGGGCGGGAGGGGGGCGAGGAGGATCGGGGGTGGAGGCGTTGGAAAGGGAGGAGGAGAGTTCGGGGGTTGAAGTGCTCTAGGACGGGTGGGCGGAATCGGAAAGCGGCTCGGCGGTGTGGCCGGTCGGGCCCTCCTCCGCGGCTGTGGGTGGAAATTAGGGAGTTATAGGGGCGGGTGTGGGTTGTTGAAGGGTGTGGAAATGGGGGAAGATTGGATGGAGGGGATGGGAGGTCTGAAACGAGTTGTCCGGGGTGGGGAAGAAGGCGGTAGGGTAGGGAGGTAGCCAGTGGGAGCGGAGGCACGACCGTCCTGTTTATTGCTGTCACTCTTCCGGAAAGGGTAACCTGTTTCAGATCTTTTGACCGATTCTTGCCTCTCACTTAGCGGGATTATTGCCTTAGATGGCCGGGGGAGCTCACTTCTCCCTTCATCCCCCCCTCCCTTACTATCACCGAGCAGAATTTGCACTTTTGCCGGTGTCTCAGCTAACGTCAGCATTTTTTTTCTCTTTGAATCTACATGTCAAAGAAGAAATTTAATCCTTGTGGATTCTTACTCCTGAGGTAAAACGAGAAAGGTAAAAAGGCAAAAGGAAGGCTATGTGACAATTAGGTGCTCAAAAGA
Source organism: Hetaerina americana (assembly GCF_022747635.1). Taxonomy (NCBI): domain Eukaryota; kingdom Metazoa; phylum Arthropoda; class Insecta; order Odonata; family Calopterygidae; genus Hetaerina; species Hetaerina americana. Next base: position 60,870,521 of record NW_027287205.1, on the reverse strand, counting down.
AAACTGTTAAGTAGAGTGTCACAGAAAAAATTAAATATTCTTTGTGCAATAGCTTGCTATCCCATCCGTGATACCGTTGCTATCGACCGAACACTGCCTAGGTGAGTTGTGATACGTTGTATATAATATTGCAGGTAAAATTTGACTTTTTTATATTTTCCCACTCATATTAATTCACTTCCATGATTAAAAATAATATGTAGTAAGTAATTAATTAAATAATATATAGGTCTCTATCAATTTTTTGTGATAGAAATGCTAAAATAAAATAGAAATCATTGGGTTTATATGGATTGATCTATCATATTTGGGAGATATTTAGGCTTATTAGATATTTTAGTAATTCGCTATATAGTATGGTCAACTTCAGAAAATTAAATTTCCTGCTATTTTGATATAATTGAAATGTACAAACCAAAGTGCATGAACATTTGACTAATTAAATTATAATTGAAATGATTTTAATTGATGTTGAGTTTAAATTAGTTTCACGTGCAAAAATAATTGCTATTAATAAGGAGGAAAATTTTGAAACTTGGAGATCTATTATTCACACGCACGGGGAAAATATCTAAAATAGATCAAATGTTGTTTGCTAATGAAATGCATGTTTCGGTAACTTTAAAATTAAAATAATGTGATAAATCAAACAAGATAAAATTGCCTCTTCAAAAAGCACAACCGATTCTTTGAATTTATCTTCAAATAGTTTTGTCGGTCGTTAAAATGTGATTAGTCCGTAAATTTAAGTATATTTTTGACAAACAAATAAAGAGTACGCTGAAAATTTCAATGTATGGTTTCAAAACACAATTCCATCTTAAAATTTTAAGTGAAATTCTATGTCATTTTTCTTTCATTTAATAAATAAAATCAGTAAAGAAAAAAAGGATGACAGTCAGTCGGGCTGAAATCAAGAAAGCACCAGCTGAAGTGATATTGACAGAATCTTAGTCAAACAATATAGGTGTATCTTACTCTGTCACCGAAAAATTCAAAAATAAGTTTCCAATGACTTGGTATCTCATAATAGATGATATTACCTGTTTTATATTTTGAAAAAATCTTATGAGCCGCTTTATGAATAATATTTTAATACTATTTTGATCTCTTAAATCACCGAATTTTTCTTATGCCTCACTTTTCAGTTCCCAAAAAGCTTTTTTATTTCACCATCAAGTATGCTTGGACCTAAGTTATCCTCATCTACGTTTTATTCTCTTTCAATGTCTAAGTTTACCGGCCTAATGTTTTTTCTATACGAGTATATCTCCTATGTATTTTTTTCAATTTCTCTCAAAATTTCCCTGCTTCATTTAATAATTTTATTAAATTTTCTTTGATTGTTTTCACTGTCTTTCCCTTCCTACTTCCCGGCATTGTTTTAACCTTACCTTAATTTCAATCTTCATTTGTATACTTTCCTTATTCCGGCATAGCATCTTCCACCACGCTTCTTTTGCTCAGTTTAATATTCAACTCTTTGTGCTTTCTCCTACCTAACTTTCTTTTTTATTATTTACTCTACTTTATTTAATTTTCTGGTTCATTTTTGTATTAATTTTGTCCGTGATCCATGGTTATCCTTTCCTTTTTTTATTTACTGTCCATATGGCTTTTTTGTTATCATTTCATTAATACCTCTATATTTCTTTCCTCAATCACCTTTCGTGTTTCATCCTCGTTAACCTCACATTAAACTTCATAGTTTTAAATCAAGAATTGAATCTACCTGTATATCCGCTCACTGAGAAGCTTTCGGATTTAATGATGCTCTTTCTAAATTTATATCTAACAATAAAATGGCCTCATTGATATATTTTTGGACATTTATCATGCATATCTTATACCTTTTGTTGTTATGGTATGCGCCATTTTCGAATCCTATTGTTGAAAGGACTCGACATCATGACGTTCATTAAAAAACGTTGTCTTAGCATATGCCATAGATAAAAATATCCTGGGTTTGGTTTGAAGCCTTTTGGAATGGGCGGATACAAATAGTAGTCTTAGGTAGAGTTGGCTCAAAAGCAGCAGGAGTTACTTCGGGTGTTCCCCTGGGAAGTGCTCTCGGACCTCTTTCATTCCTACTTTACATTAGCGACATTGCCTCCGTGGTCACTAGTAAGGTACGTTTATTTGACGACGATGCAGTGGTTTACCGTGATACCTGTGATCCTGAGAACACAGCCGCTTTATCAGATGACTTTAATGCTATACAACACTGGTGGGACTCTTGGATATCAGAATTAAACTTAAAACAGTGTGTTGTCATAAATGTTGTGGAAAAAGAGCAATTCCCACCCGAAGGCCTACTGCATTGAGAACACTGAATTGGAATGTATAGACTCAATTAAATACCTGTCGTTGCCCTCACTCACAATATCTTCTGGGTGAAACACATACAGGGAATATGTGGATAAGCTAACAAAAAATTATGATTTATTAGAAGAGTACTTGATGAATGTGATGAAAAGATCAAAGAAAAATGTTATCTATCGTTGAATAGGCCTCATTTAGAATATGCTGCAAGTATATGGCAGCCTCACGAAGTTGGATTAATTGCCAAATTGGATTACATGCAGTGTAGAGGAGCTAGATTTGTAAAACGTTATCATGATAAACTTATAGGCGTATCCAAAATATTAGAGGAGCTATGCTGGGATTCACTCACGGAGAGAAAAGGTTAGATTACAGATTAAATCTCTTGCATAAATTGGACGGATGTCTCTTAAGCAGTAATGCTGAAAATGTATTACCACCCCATCGTGCTACGGTAGGCGAGATCGTATCAATTAAATTAAAGAGATTTAATTTACAACAGAAATATTTTATGTATTTTTTCCGCGAACGATAAGGGATCAGAATAATATTTTCCGACACAATAGGGGTTATATTCGGGTCAAAATTAGTCTGGTGTGTATTCACCCCCTGCCACCCACCCTAGCGGTGGCTTACGGGGTGCTGATATATCTAAAAAATATCTAAAAATCTTGGGATATATAATTGATCTGGTTACCCATTGCCTTCCTCGATAATTTTTTTAACGCGACAAGATCACTCAATGGTCCCCCTCTGGGAGTCAGACGCCTTCACGGCCACCTCACTGAAGAACAAACGCTGCGTGGACTTGGTTTCGTCTGGCTCCTAACCTTCGACCTATGATCGGCCCTACCGGGAGCAATTGTCATGACTCCCGCCAGCACATCTCTAGGGGTTATCAGAGCGCACAAGCACTCCCAACACGTTAAGGTTGCATTGCATGGAGAGGGTTGAGTTAAAGATAAAGAATACTTTCGGCTAAGAATAATTTCTATAAACATGTATTTGTGCAAGTTCTTAATTTTAGTACCAAGGTCTTCATGGGTCCAAAGTCCGAAATTTTTCATTGTATTGAAGTATAATTTTTGGTATTGTATCAAAAAAAACAATAAACGGACGTAGGAAGCAAACAGAGAAAAAAAGACGAAAGAGCAGTGAGAGGATATGGACAGTTTCCCCTCAAGGCCCAAGGTCCATCAAAAGCCAACCATAAGTAGTTATTACTATTGGTATTCCTCCGATTAATTTAGATTTTGGATGGACACGGCCTATAACCGCTGTACAATGCATTCATTGCCACTTATTATAGAAAACAAACCTGACAACGGACACTACAGTAAGTCCCTCTTCAATGCCGCATAATGTTGCGGCACTGAACTCTCAAAAAATCAATGTAAACTAATCTATACAGCATGTGTTCATTGCGGCGAATAATTTGTATGAAAAGTATCGGGAAAGGTTTTGTCTCAGATATTACTACAATGACTTTTAAAAGGCTTAGGAAATTGTGGGAGGAAGAGGCTATATGGGCTGATCCGTAGTGTTTATGAGGAAGGAATCTGGCCGGAAGGCTTTGTGAGATCAGTTTTAGTTCCTATTCCGAAAAAGGTAAAGGCTACATCATGTGAGGACTACAGGACGATAAGTTTGATATCCCACACAGCTAAAGTTGTCCTCAGGATCATTAACAAAAGGATTAAAGAGTAGGGCAAATGATTACTTAGGGGATGATCAGTTTGGGTTTAGGAAGGGGAGAGGTACGCGTGATGCCATTGCAGTAATGAGATTATTAACTGAGAGGAATATAGAACACAACCAGGAGGTATTTGCCTGTTTCATAGATTTCGAAAAAGCGTTTGATAGAGTGAATTGGGAAAAACTAATGAGTATATTGCAGAAAATAGGAATAGATTGGAGGGAAAGGAGGCTAATCCGCAACCTGTACATGTCTCAGACTGCTCAGGTGCGGGTGGGAAACGAGTAGTCAGGATGGGCAGTGTTAGGAAGGGGTGTAAGGCAGGGTTGCCCATTATCACCGTTACTGTTCAACCTGTATGCAGAGGAAATGATTAAAGAGGCATGGGAAGAACTCGAGGTAGGAATGAAGGTGGGCGGAAAATTCGTAAAATCAGTTAGGTATGCTGATGACCAAGCTTTAGTTTCTCAGTCAGCCAAGCGGCTACAAGCATTGCTTAGTGAATTGGAAATTCAGTGCGACAGGTATGGGATGAGAATCAATATTAATAAAACAAAGGTTATGCGATTTTCTAGAAAGAAAAAGGCTAAGCTTAACATTAAAATAGGAGGGCAAAAACTAGAGCAGGTAGAAGAGTTTACGTATCTCGGTAGTGTTTTGGACCAACACGGTCAAAGTAGTAGGGACGTAAGGAGAAGAAATGCGCTAGGCGAAGAGGCTTTCACAAGGAGGAGGGAGTTGCTGACGGGGACGTTGAGTAAGGATGTTAAGAAAAGACTCGTAAAAACATTGATATGGAGCGTAGCTATGTACGGCGCGGAAACGTGGTCATTGAAGCAGGAGGATAGACGTAGACTGGAGGCTTCTGAAATGTGGGTGTGGCGAAGGATGGAGAAGGTGAAATGGACAGAGAGGAAAACACACGAGGAAGTACTTGGTATGGTGGGCGAAGAGAGGGGTTTGTTGGGAGAAATCCTATGGAGGCAGGAAAAGTGGCTGAAGGGGGTATTGATCGGCAGTGGGATGTTGAAGATTGTAATAGAGGGGAGAATGTTAAGCAAACGAGGAAAGGGAAGGAACAGGATAGGGATGTTGGACGGGATGAAGGGAGGAAGAAAGTACTCAGAGCTGAAGAGGGACCTGATGTAGAGTAGGATGTTGTGTTTTGCTAGGGGTCACAAATTATTTAATCAGTAATTACGTCCATCGAAAAACCTACCTTAACCGGTAGATTACATAATAATAAATAAAAATTACTACAATGCCTCAAAGTTCTTCAAAGTACATCCCTTGAGCATCGACACACTTTTGCCAGCGGCTCTTCCACGACTCAAAGGCTCCGTGGTAGGCAGATTCTGGAAGGCCCTTTAGGGTGCGCGTGCAATCTTCTTTGACGGCACTAAGGGTCGGTGGCGTCCTCTAAGGGATGATTTCACTTTTGGGAATGGCTGGTACTAAGTCGGGACTGTAAGGGGGTTGGGGAAGCGTCGCGATGCCTTTGCAGAAGGTTTTCGTGAGTAGGCACTCGACTCTGCTCTTGGTAGTCAGTCAAGACCTTCAGGACGAGTTTAGCGCAGATCTTTCGCATTGCCAAATTTTCAGTGATAATGGTGTGCACTGTCATCTTTTCAATGTTAATATAATATGCGACTATGCAAACACTTAGTTGACGGTCTGAATTCAGCACTTCACGCACACGTAAGGAAAAAAATTAATACCGATATGATTATACAAACCTTGCATATATTTTCATTATTATTGGTAATCTTCCGGTTTAGGCAGGGTTTTTGATGGACATAAGCTAGCAAACATTACAACTCTTTCTCAACAAAATACAACCTTACAATAACTCCCTTTTCAATTCTGCATACTTATTTTCCTCCATCATTCTATCCAACATTCCATTCTTATGCCTGTCCATCCTCATTTACCCAACTTTCTCCCCTATATTACATTCTTCAACATTACCCTAAATTTCGTGAATGCAGATACAATAGATACAGTGATGTCGTCATGACTTACAGATTAGCCCTGATAGATAATTTAATACTAGTATCAACTAATCGATGAGAAGCAAATTTTAACCAGAATATTTTATAAAATGTACCCTAATTACCCCGTGGAACACCGTGCGAGATATCGAGCCAGGAATAATGCATTACCAGCCACCACTCTCTTTTGGCGTCCTGAGAGGTAAGAGGTAATCCATGTAGTGGCGGTTCATGAAAATCCAAGGTAAGTTAATTAAGACAGTAGTACATCTTTGCAAATGGTATTGAATTATTTATTAAAGCCAAGTAGGGCAAGAATTGTGACCATCTTTCTATCCATAGCTCGTCGAAGCTCATCAGTTATTCTTACCAAAGCTGTAGAAGTAGTGTGAGTATTGCGGAAGCTAGATTGGAATACATCTAGAATATTATGTCGAGACATATTTTCTGTTAATTTTTGATGAACAAGTTTCTATAGAGCTTTGGATAATATGGGTAGGTAGCTAATTGCTTGGTAATCCGGAGTTGTGGTTTTTGATTTTTTTGGGATTGGTAGTATCAATACATTTTTTCACGAGAAGGAAATGTTTCCTTAGATAGCGAGTAGTTGAAAATATTTTTAATGCAGGGAAGAATGAGAGGAGTTAATTTTGACGGAAGCAGAATAGGATAGCATCCGACCCTTGTGCTGTAGATTTAATTTTTTGTTGTTAGTTGCGAACTTCTGATTACGTTACCGGGACAAAGTCAAATATATTAGCAGGAGGTGGATTGTTATTTATTTTAACGTGGAGTGCTTGCAGAGCATTGTTTTTGTCAAAGTATCCTCCACCTTGGTTAGCAAGGTGAATTTATTATTCAATATATCGAGCGATTGCGAAAAGGGTACAGTTACATCTTTGGTTTTATCTGTTCCGACAGGTTTACTTCAGAAATTATTTAGCTGTTCCCATTTGCTATTAAATGAGTAAAATTATCTCACCTTTATTTCCTGCTTAGCTTTATTACTAATTTTCTTATATTTTTCAAATAAGGTAATGTTTTTTGATCCCTTCAAAAAGTGTGAAAAACTGTATCGCTTGCAGACTTGAATTTTCTTACGTCTGGTGTCAGCCATGGTGCAGGTGGTTTGGAAACACGTATAGTTCCTTGAGGAGTGAATGATTCCAGCAATTGGATTAATAAAGACTTTAAAACTTATAAATATTGCACAATGGGATGCAGCGGCATTAATTAAATCATAATCATTTATAAGATTCAAGTTACGTTTACAAATAAAGTTTTGCTTAAACTAAGGGATATTGAGTGAGTAGACAAGGTAGATTAAGCTATAGGAGGGGATGCCAGATGCAGTAAGTTGACCATGGGAAAAATTTTTTCAGGATTGGAAATGATAGCTAAATCGATCCACGCTGAGAATGCTTTAGTTGCATTTGTTGGCTTAAGTGGTAGAATATTTAACTTATATATTTTCCGGGTATAAGCGATAAAATAGGAGCTTACATTTGAAGTAAAATTGGCATTGAAGTCCCCTGTGATTATGAAATATTCATATTCATTGAAATATTTCGATATTACATCATCGATATCAGTCAGGTGAGCAATTTTTGGAGGCCTGTACATAACGCCCACGCAGATTTTTTAAAATTTATATTTAATTCCAAAAAAATATATTCTGGCCTTCTGGAGTACTTGACACTAGACAACTTATATTTTAAATCACTTCTGATACGAGGGTCATCCGGAAAGTAGTACCCGTTCGTGAAATAAAGACACAAAAGTAAATATTAACAAACATAAAAAATTTTATTTGAAAGAGGATACTTTAAACTACTTCTCAACATAATCTCCAAGCAAATTAAGGCATTTGTCATAACGTGTGACAAGTTTCTGTATTCCTGCTGCATAGTCCTTCGCCGCCAGCTCATTGAGATACGCGAGGGACCCATCTTGCACAAATTTTTGCATAATGCAGATGGTGTTTAACAATTTCATGAACAATTGTTCGAGAAACATTGGGAAAATGCTCACAGATGTCATCAATTGTGACGCGCCGATCGTTCCTCACGAATTCGTCAACTGAGCTCACCAGTTGGTCTGTAATGACAGACGGTCTCCCCGAACGCTCATCGTCGTGTGTGTTCCCCCTCCCCATGTTGAAGTTGCGACACCACCGCCGAACAGACGACTCGTCCATTACATTGTCTCCATACACCTCCTTTAATTGGCGATGAATATCACATGGGCGAACGTTTCTTGCATTGAGGAATTTAATCACTGCCCTCACTTCACAACTGGCGGCGTTCTCAATTTTTTTAAACATTGTAAACAATCACAGAAACAACACAGGCAATGCTAGCGTCACGCAACTTGGCTCAGAGAAGGCAGACAAGCCACTGAAGCTATCTGACCTCGTCCAGCGGCTACTCGCGTCGTCAGCACTTCATGCGGCACGAACGGGTACTACTTTCCGGATGACCTCGTATATAAATTCCACTCATCCCTATACCTTTCCCAAGGCGATCGCTTTGTAATGAGTTATGATTGGGTTTTTTTAACGGAATCGGATAAAATAGAAATATTTAGCCAGGTTTCGGCTAATTCAATGATGTGCAAGTAATTGTTAGAAAGTATGGAGCATAAGCCGTGGAAGTAAACAGGAAGACTTTGAATAATCACCTGAATCATTTTACAGAACGCGGGAATGAATTAAACTGGAGGGCAAGGTAATACCGTAGGTGAATTGAGTTTTGAGAATGTGAAGCTTATGTGAATCAAAATTTTACATTTTTTGGCATGAAATAGGAGTCTTTGAAAGACGCCGAGATCAAATCAAACTTAAATTCTCAGAGCCATTTTAGTAACATCTGAGTAAAAGGCATCGGGCCAAGCATGAAACCCCTAAACATGTGGACGCTTTTATTCCATAAATTTTACAGATTATTGGCAAGCAGGAGTGGACTCTGATGTCATCATAGGCCGTATTTCTTTTCATGTGACTGAATATGCAGTAACAATGATAGCCGAAACTAACGCAGCACTGTCCATCTGCTTATCCACCTTAGAAACATCAGGGGTAATGGTTGTGTGTTTCAGTCGCTTTTATGATTACAAATGATTAACGGGTAGAATGTATGATGCATGAATTTACTGAAGTTTAATCCTACCGAAAACAATTAAATACCAAAATTTTAATGACTGCTCTAATGGGTTCATTATAAATAAGAAATTAATTATATCATTAAACCATTTCGCAGTTTTAAAGGTAAAGCATTGAGTAAGATTACATATTATATTTATACCCATTTGCATGCAATAAAATTCATTGCATTAACAATCGGCTAGCCGTTTTTTCCCTGGATCTAACTATGCTATTATTCTAAAACTTCAACCATTTTGGGAAATCATGGTTAAACTCGCAGCAAATCATGAAATGACATATATATTTGAGAAATGGAGTGTACGTCATATTTCCATTTAACCGTTATTAATAGAATTACAAAATTAATGGCTGTTATTCCCATTCAGTGCTAAATGTTGTGCATGCAGGATACAATAGATAGAGCGATGTCGTCATGACTTACAGATTAGTCCTGGTGGATAATTTAATACTGGTATAAATTAATCAATGAGAAACGGAATTGGTAACTAGGACATTTAAGAAAATGTACCCTAATTGCTTACTTAAGAATCAGCATCCGTTTGATTGAAACTCTAAGGACCAATTTCCCACGACGGTGAAATAAACCTCCAAATTTTTTTGACCTGGCGATGAAGATGTAGAAACGACTGCGGACGTGTTATAGTGATCCCACATATTGAAAATATTGTTTGAGTCTATAATTATTAAAGAAATTCACTCCACGAAGCGTCCTGCAAATGACCATATCCTAGTATATTTTATAACCTAGGACACTTCATAATGGCATTATTTTACCATTAAATAAAATAATCACCAAGTTATTCCATCACTATCAAGGGGTGTTATTTAACCTGTCGTTAAGGCAATGATTTTATATTCGGGTAGTAATAGTTGCCATAGGATGGTGGTAATTACGAATTATGCGATGAAAAAAGGGTTACATAAATCCGTCTTTTCGGCAATCACTATTTCTCATTGTGGTCCAGACCCCTTTTCCATTACCCCCTCATTATCATGGTGACAGTAATACTATTTGTAATTATCTATTTATTTAATATGTTCATGTATTTTAAATGATTTCAGTGACTCGCACTACAGGATATCCAATCAAAATTTGAAAATTTCCGTTCATTCCTGCCATTTTTACGGAACCGGCAGGTTACCTCCATATCTTGTTTAAATTCGAAATTAGGCCCTTTTCTGCAGGGAGCCTACGTGTTTGACAACTATCCAGGGTGAGGCCTGGCCAATGCAATTCCTGCATTGGGTAAGTCCTGAAATTGCACTTCCTATTAACATTCTCATTCAAATATTTACTCCAAATTTTCTAGATGAAGCCATGTTTTCTTTTTTGCCGTGCCGTAAGTATTTGAAACGTGTTTACTTCATTTCAGATCCAAAGCTACTGTGACTCCTTGGTCCATTTTGTAAAGTATTTGACTTTCCTACACATAATGTGTGAGTTTTCTGACTCCTTAAGAGCAAACTCTACCCTCACTTCCAAAAATCAACCCTCGTGTTGAACATAATGATAATTGCTCTTTAGCTTTTGTAAGGTCTCAAGACACTCACTTCACTACGACACTCTGCATTGTTCCTATTCCTTCATATGATTCCTGTAATTATTCCTCAGTCTTCCTCTGCTCTTCTTCCCTTCCACGGCTCCTTTTATCACGCCTCGGAGCATGCTCTATTCTTCTATTTCCATCTAGTGTTGGAAAAATATCTCCATTAGTTACTCGGTTCATATGATTTATTCGTAAGTCTGGGGAAGGGTCAACTTCTCTTAAATCGTTTTTTTTGCAGATGTTTTCAAATTTTCAAATGTATAGTAAACTTCAACTTGGCGTGTACATCAATTTTGTATAACTGTTTTAAACCTTTAATTCCTTTTTTATTTTTCCAAGGGTGCTTCTTATGAAAAGTTGCTCCTTCTTCTTTTTTGAAAAATCATTTCTTCTAATAGAAAATGTTTTCTCTTCTTTAACCTGTTATTCTCATGCATAAATTGCTTTTCATCCTGTAATCTAAGCAAGGAAATTCTGCCGCTTGATAAGGAGAATTCCTCTGTGATTTTATTTATATGCTGGTACAACAGGCGTTCCTGTAATTATACAAGCTATTATCTCCGTTTATTTTTCAATCCCTTTTAAAATTACATTGTTCATTCCTTTTCCGCACGGTCTCCTTTCTTCGTCATGTTGTTTTATTCCTATTATGTGTAGCTGGGTCGTCCAAAAACCGTAGAATTATGATCATTCCCCTCCCTCCGTGCACTCTATTTCTTTGACTTTCCCTAATATCGTTCCTTATCTTAGCAAATACTCGATTATCTAATATTCCGGTCAAAAAGGTGGACGACGTTTGGGTTTCTCACTTTGGTCATCTTTCCCATTAGCCCGAGAAATAATCCGGCCGTGCTCTCGGATAACCGGATATGCTCCGTTCGAGTACCTACCCCTATTCATCATTCCACCGCCTCTACTCCGCCGTCACGTATTTTCACACTACTCCCCGTAACAGTCCCATCCCTTCGGCTTCCTCCTTTCCCACCGTCATCAATGCCACTCCTCACACGCTCTGCTACATGCCCATAATCCCGCACACTCTAACATCGAAATCTCTTCCCACCCTTCCTGCCTACCTACCTCTCCTATGCGCATACGTGAGTATACACCTATAGCCACTCAAAATGAAAAAAAATATATAAAAGGTATGGTGAACATCGGCCCCCGGCCCAGGAAAAAAAAACATAATCCTCGTCCTACCAAACCTCCTTCTTTCCCCGGCTCCTTTATTTCCCCTTGCTCCCGTTTTTCTCTATTCTCCGAAACTTTCACCTCTCCCATCCCACCTCAAACTTTTCTGTTCCCCCTCTCCCCTCACCTCAGGGCCGAACGTTGCATTCATATTCAAATATTGAAGCCGAAGAGAGACAGAGAGATAGGGAGCGGGAGCGTAAGGGAGATGAGTAGGGGTCAGGTCGGAGGGACAGACAGAGAGATAGATGTGGGAGGTGACGTTGATATAAGGGAAAAGGCGAAGGGTACGTGGCAGGGAGTGCCGGGAGTTTCCGAGGGATTGTGTGCAAGAATGGGAGTAGATCGGGGGATTCGGCAGAAAATATGGAGTGTGAGGGAGCAGAGGATGACGGCTAAGGGCGGGAGGGAGTTTCGGGGGAAGGTGGAGTGGAACAGAACAGGGAGTGAGAGAGAGAGAGGGGGGCATATGACCACGTCAGGAGCGATTCCGCGACCGGCCAAGTGTCGTGAATTTTTCATCGGCTTCAACCTTCCATGGTAATTACCGATAGACGGTTTGAGGTGGACACAGAGAGATCTCTGGAGCGCTCGCACGGAGCGGGTGGGATGGGGCATTATGGATGGGGGACAGGGAGACGGGAAGGGTCGTGGAGGTAAGGGTCGTTGGATGTTGCGAGGGGATAAGGGGACGAGCAAGAGGGGGTGGGGGAGTTGTAAGGGACACGCTCCGGATACCGGAGGAATAGGAGAAGCGAGAGACAATTGGTCAGGCGAATTCGAGCGGGCAAGGGAAGGAGATTTTTTTTCACCCTCTCTCTCTCCCCCGTCGCATATTTTTTTCTTTGCGTCCACATATTTTTTTGTGTGGAGATGAGCGGAAGGCGCGGAGACGGGACGAGATGACAATCCAAACAAAAGCAGAAGGAATAGACGAACGGCGTACGCGTATGAATGTGCATCTACGTGGGCAGAAGGGATAGAGGGGCCGGGGTTCGTGGAGAGGGGCGAATGAGGTGATGAAAATGAGACGTGATTGGAAAATGGCGGAGGGATTTATTTTTAGGACTCCCCCAAAATCCGAGCTCTCCCTTTTCACGCCACGAGAGAGTTCCTGGGCAGGCGGTCTTGGGTAAATTAATCTAGGAGGGGAAAGGTCACGTTTTGAAAGGGACCGAAATCGAGAATATTTAATAATTACCCGAGCTAAAATGGCACGGAAAAATTGGATAAAATGAATGTACGCGCCAGTTTTGCATATATGCCACTTAGTGGAAGATGGCGGTGACCTGAGCAAGCCAAGGGAGGACATGCCTAATACTCACTGAGTATATCTCCTGAATCCTGACTGGATTAACCTTATTATTCAATACCCAGATGATATGTTACTTAATATATTTTATAAAAAAGCTAATTTCACTTTAATGAGTTGTTTTTCCTAATAACAACCCGGGAATTGGCAGAAAAACCCCAGAGTACAACCGGTTTGGATGAGGAGGCCAACAAGAGAGTTTTAATTCGACAATCATAAGGGGATATTGTGTTTTGATCATGACATAAAATAGTTAATTAAGTAATATTTTATTTTTATGTAATTTTTATAAATTTGCACTTTTGGCTGTCATACCCTCAAAATATACAAAATAAATGAATTTAGAAAATGTCGGCTAATTTCACAGTAGGCTTGCCCGAACTTAATGTCTTCACCTACCTATTTTGTGACTTACAGGTAAAATAACTCATTTCCCCTACGACGCCCTTTTAGATGCAAATGAATTATATTTATCCAGTATGCTCATTCGTTGACTGGTGTCAAAGCATCGTGTCTTTAGCGACTCCATTCTAATTTTTCTAAAGATTATGTGACACGCTTTCTTCTTGTTTGGAGCAAATTATAATAAATCAAGAGGCACCAGTGAATTTTTTTAGTATTAAATCACTTGGCTATTCCATAGAACTTAAGGAGGTATGGTATTTAAGATCCTAACTATTTTCAAAGAGAAAACCCGCTAAGAAATTGACTGTGATTCTTCCTCACTGCAGCACTCCGGAGACAAGCTATCAAGTCCTTGGGTAAGACAATGCAAATTGTACGAAAAGATCACTAGTAGAAAAATAACGACTATGAGGCCTGAGAAATTTTTGTTACTGAAACAATTCATCCGGTTTCTATGGTTTATATGGTCAAATTCAAAATTCAAAAGATGAAATAGCTCTAAAACCTAAAAGCATGTTTAAAGAAGAAATGCGCTGTAAATCTTCGTTGTGATAAACCTATTGAAAATCATTATAAAATCAGAATAGCTATATATAATATGTTTTGATGAGGTAAAAAGGGAAAAATATGTTTTGCCAATGAAAACGTATTTCTTGGAAAGTAAAAAGTGAGTCCATCAACTGAGAATCCGATTAAGAAAAATTGTAGTAGAGATAGAAGATATTCATGTACACAATTTCTCTTATTTTCAAAAATCTCGGGATTCACCTTCGGTTGGTTTAATATTCGTTTCCACATCCAATACGATTGCTGTTCTATTGTATATGAATGGAAATAAGAATGGTAGTGAAAGATGAGTGATGAACACATACTTATCACGCCGTTTCTTTCGAAACGGTCATAGTAAGAAAAGCCAGAGTATAAGTCATTCCAGGATACTTAGAGTTATACTTTTTACAAATTTTTTCCTCACTCCCCTGTCCCTGTATACTTCCATCGTCTCGGTCACATTAATGCATATCTTCTGTTCTTACAGTGCCGGTTACCGGTAGATTCAACTGCTAGGATGTAGCTCATTATTTTTTCCATATTGGCAGGTTTTTTCAACTATGGTCATCCATGACTTCCTTTGCATACATCCCCTTTTCAAAGTACAATATACACTCTCATCGGTTTGGTGCATTCACTGTCATCCAGTCTCTTAACACGGCCAAACCAGAGTAGCACACTTCTTCCAAACTTAACACTCCTCAATTACCCTATACCCACCTAACTCAATTGGTATTCATGCAAATTTCAGCATGCCCAAGTTTCAATTGTATGCAACTAAAATTCTATCAGTGTAATTTTACAACCATTCAAACTTATATTTACAGTAAAAGGTATAAATATAAGAAATGCATAATGAGTGCGAAAAATAAGTTGGCATTGACATCTGAGAAAGTAACCATTTGAGATACATTTTTCATGTTTCAAAATTGAATAACCAATATGATGGTCAATGGTCTAGCTCCACGTGACTTGATCCTTTTCGCCAATGTGAGTGAACACATTCGAGGAAAGACGTTTTAATCAGAAGAATCAAAAGTAAGTGAGTGGAACATTTCAACTTGCAAAGGAAAGCCGCTGACGCCAGGCTAGAGTCAAATTATATAAATAAGTAACACATTTAAGCAATACTTCAAACCAACAAAATCACATATATTCAAAGGTTTCCTCGATAACTTAAATATGCAATTACGGCTCTAGACTGAAAAGAAATGCTCGTAGAGCGCGAACCAAAACAAATTGCAAGATCGGGCAAGAAGTACATTAAAGTACAATTCTTGAGTTTTAAAATTATATATTTATTTGTAACATATTCACCGTTTCTTTCAATATAAAAATATACACCGTTTAAGCTAACACAGTCCTCCCAACAACACTCAAACAAGTTTTTTCATTCCGTCACTGAAAAACTCTTCCGACTTTTCTCGAATCCAGTACTCCAGTATAGCTGCCTTCACCTCATCGTAACGACGAGGTGTAATGATTACCCTTGAGGTATCTCTTGAGTTAAGGAAAAAAATAAAAATCGCGAGGCGAAAGATTGAGGGAATAAGAAGGGTGTGGAATCGGTACGAATTTCAGGTTTCGCAGAGCCTCTCCAGTTGCGCGTGAGGTGTGTGGACGAGCTGCTAGCGAGCAGTCATGTTGCAAGATTATTGGCTCCAGGCTCCTTTAAACACGACGAACTCGACGTCGGAGGTATTTTAGAGTCTGTATATACTGAGAAGAATATACAGTTGCCCCTCGTTCCAGCAAATGGCTCACATAAACTCGGTGAGTATCCAAAAACACAGTCAAAAGAAGTATTTTTGAGGATGGCTGTCTTTTGAACTTTTTCGCCTGAAAAGAAGACGGATGCCGATATACAGTAGACCTATCAACAGCATCGTCTACTGTCTAAGGTCTACTGTCACCATAAAGAGCCTTTAAACGAAGATGAATCTCAGTACTAGTCGCTTTTTCAGCAGTTAAAATTTCGATAACAGCACGCTGTTCATCTCGCGTTGACAGAGCACTAGAACACGTCTCCATACTTCCGTTTCTTTAAATACGCTGGATGAATGAAACAACCAAAATTCCACCAGCCTTTTAAGTGTCAAATTAAAATCACGCCATAAAAAGAAATAAAACTTATTTCTACAAGAGATTTGATTCGAATCAATTTACCGAAACTATGTGCCTGCCATTTCTCTCCAATTTGACAACACCTCTCAGTTTTAGGTGGCGCGGTAGCCCAGGGGTAGATCGTTGGACTACTGAACAGAGGGCCCGGGTTTGTTCCCGGGCAAATCTCTAATTACTTCCTCTCACCGCCCACCATGCAGTATACTACCTCTCCCTTTGTCTTTATTATTTTCCGTGCATCAGTAATCTATTTACTCAATGTCTACCAGTCAGAACCCTAACTAAAGTAAAATAAACTATAATTCACAGCATTTGGATCGATTTTTATTAAAATCTAATTAGTTCTTTTACTCATGAGAAAAGTATTAAAACGATATTTTTCAAACGGGTTCGGCATGGTATGTGCTCAGTACCTTCAACAAATTCGGACACCAGGAAAGTTGTCAGCACGGGTTTGGGAGACCTAAAACGTGTTTTCGTAAGTGTTCAAATTTTTATATTTTTTATAAAAACAAATTAATCTATTTCCACTCCAATAAAATAAAAACAAATTACTAAAGGTGTGTATTACTAGTGTGATTACGAAAAGATATTTCTCAGCGACCTAAATTAAAATACTGACATTAAAATAAAAATGCATTTAAAATAGTGATTTTAATTATCAACTATTAATGCTAATGATAGCACCGTTTGACGAGTATGCTCACTTAATAGCCTTTATTAGAAATCAATAAGCTTAAGTAACCTACTTCTCACTCACGAGTTTGGTTATCTTATTCGATCTCTGTTGAGGTATTCTTTTATGTGTTACCTAAGTAAATTCATTTATCAATGGCAAAATGTCTCATATTTCCACAGCACGGGATGAAACGTTATTCAGCACGTCTTCAGGTAAAGCAATTGAACATTTTACAATAGATGAAAAAGATGCTCCCAAGCTGTGAAACTATACTATACATTCATGCTATAATTTCATACTTTCTTTCTTATTTTCCATCTCCTTACCGCATAAGTAATATAATAGTTTTTGCTTGGAAATTATGATAAATTCATTCCATTTTAGCCGAGTTCATCTTCCGTTGCACGGGAACGAAGGGGCTCATGTTTATCAACGTGATATTCTTTCTTTCCCAATTAACTTGAGAAGTAACTGGTTTTGCTGTATAACTAACAATCATTATTCCATCATCAATCCTGGTTAGTAATTGCTACCAATAGTTACTCATGATATAATAATACAAAAAACTCTTTCAGCCCTGGATGATTTTAAAGAAAAGAGAAATATTTTAGTGCCCTTTTTGTGAGTAGCATTCCATGTTTATTGGTTTGATTAAAACTCTTCTTCATTCTCTCTCCAGTGAATCACTACGTTTTCCCTACATTTGTATGTTTCACTTTCGTTTAGGTGTCTTCCATTTTTAGTTTTGTTCAGTTAGTATTATCCATTCTTCATTAAAATAATCTCTCAAAGAGATTGTTACTCTTTAGATTCAGTAAAATCACTTACAGAAATTTTATGAATGTTATTTTTAGATTTAAACGACAAAAGATAGAATCACTGATGTAGTTACAAAATAGAGTTACTTAAATTGAATGCATTGACCTCAAAAAATTAGATAAATTATTGAAAATTTTCATGATTAAAATTTAGCTAGTTGTCACCGAACGTTTAATTAGAAAAACTGGGAATGTTTAGTTTAAACGCTTCTCTCATCGAACCTCCAGTGATATTAAATACTAATTATGTACAAATTGTGGGTTGCGGTGGTCCAGGGGTAGAACTTTGGACTACCGGAGGGCCCGTGTTCGGATTCCGGGCAAGCCTCTCTGGGCACCTGCAGTTCCACCTAAGCTATGCGATTTTTCGGGCTCCAGATCTTCCTGGGAAATCATTACCGGCACAAGGAAAGAAACTGGCCCCCACACCCTGATGCTTGAATTTCGCACACAATATAGGGCTTAGTAGTGGGTGAACTCTAGCATCACCTATTAAACCGAGCTTCGGATTGATTACTATGTTTATGGTTATGGAAAAATTGTATTGAAAAATAAGGTTTCATTCCTATGTACTACAAGGCGAAAAATAACGGTTCCACACTTTAATTTCACGTTTTCATAATTACTTTTCACAAAATTAATTGCTTATATTTTACGGTCATATGCCATTGAAATTTAGTAGTAATTTTTCATTTATTTTAAAACATAGGACGATAATAACTCACTACAATTGAATATCGTATATTTTGCGATTGGCCACTTTGCAAAATGAGTTTTACAGGGAATGACATTTTATGCAGAGAAGATTGGCCATCAGAAACTCTTTGAAATTGAGGCTGCAGAGTTATCTAATATTCAAATAAACTTTATAATGGAAAAATAATACCATATTCAATGTTAACACATTTTAAAGTTGAGGCACTAAGTGAATTAAAAAAATTAAGTCTCATGGAAAAAATACGGGGTGTTTATATAGATGCCAGGGTTATTTAAATAATGCAATATAAATATATATAATACCTATTTTAATATAGCATCAGAACTTAACTTAAAGTTAGAATTTTTCATAAATCACTAACGTTTCTGTGGTGAAGACCATACCAGAAGTTGTCAATACCAAAACGGTCGATCAGATATGGAATAAATAAGCAAGAAAAATAACAAAAGTCGTTGGACCGTTGGGCACGTAAAATAGTGTGTATCTTTGGTTATAACAACTTTTTTAGATTTAACGCAGTTTAAACCAAAGATGTTAGCTCAAAATATATTCAAATTGTCCTCAAAGGCATTGTCAATTAGGAAATAGCATTTTCTTAAAAGCCGACACGTTAGACTTGAAATGGACAATCAAGAAAAGAGAAAAGGAAAAACAATTTGCTTATTCAACAAATTTCCTCGCCTCTCCTAAAAAACCATCCAAAATCCGGGACTAAAAGAAGCCCTTCGACTCCAAATACCTTCTTCCCATCTAACATGACTATCTTATTTCTTGCTTGCCTAACTTTCTCCTCTTTATTGCAGTGTTCAAAAACCCATCGCTTATCAAAATGCTGTGCATCTGGCTTCCCTGTCCATTGAACATTCTCTTACCTCCCCAACCGTCCACAGTATTTCCTCTTTTTTTCCTCTTACTCCACCTTTTTCAATCTTATCCATACCTAATTCTCGTCAGCCTCTAAAACTCTACACATCAGCTTACTTCAACGACTCTTTCCCCCCTTATAATACGTATATTGATCTCAAAAATATATGAGTAAAGTGGAATTGAAACTAAGTGCATTGCAATCTATTTAAGTTATCAGCAAGTATTTTTATGGATGGCATTTAAAAAGCTCCTAAACGGAATCGCAGTTCCAAAAATATTCGTGCAGGGAAATCTGTTATTTGAAATGCTTGAAAATAACATTCATAAAAGGGGGTAGCAATCGTCAAGTTTTTTGCAAACGATGCTTGCCTGGAGATAGAACCCAGAAAATTCACGCAGCGATAGTAATCATGTAGCACAGTATTTGTATTGAAAAGGCTTAGTGTGTATACTGACAACAATATACAGCGGATATTTGGAATACATACTTAGGATAATGTAATCAGGGATTGAGGAAAATGTCGGCAGATATGTTGTACGAGAAAACTTGTAATTATAGAAGACCAATTCCTGGATACTTACTAAGGCACCTGGAAATTGGAAGATCCGACGCTAAATTAAAATTAATACTGTAGAAATTTGTCAGAAACTGGAATGATTACCAAACAATTCAGATTTTGTTGCTAGGAGAATAAATCGTGATGATGACAAATGTGTCAACCATGCGATTACATATCAACACTAGGAGAAGAATTTAAGTCCTCTTTATCATAATTGCGACCTCTAATAAGTGATTAAAACACATCATCCTACGGCCATGGCTAATAATAGAAGACTACAGCAAATAACTTAGCCCAAGGAATTTTTCCGCGCCTAACAAGAAAAGCTCAATCCAGGGATTGAAACCCGTGATAGTGCAAAATATGTCGATGCGGTAATTTCCTAGCGTCACCGATATAATCATATAAGTTCCGAATTATGTTAGCAGGTGGAAATATTATGCGGAAAAATGCTCGTGATAAAGAGATAAGATAATGGATAAATATTCTATACGTATCTTAGAATAAAAATTTGTCCCGAGACAAAAATGTCAACAAAAATTGAAAATGAGCTTCCATGTTAAGACCAGGGAGGTAGTTAAAATTTATCATACACGTATATTATTTTCCCACTAACCTTGGTTTACAGATACTTTCACAGGAAAAACTTATTGACAATATGCAATCATGGATTATAAGTTTTAAGTATTTTTAGACCATATTGTCTCCCAAATTTTTTCAAGTAATTTCACGTCTACGAATTTTATAAAAAGATTAAAAAATTTGCTCCTTCCTTTTTTCTTTTTGATACAATTGAAATATATTCTATAAATTTTCAATTTAATTCCAGTTAAATATTTTGGGTATAGTACAGTAGCAGAGGATATATGATAGGTGCAGGACAGGAGAGAAAAGAAGAGAAGAAGAAACGATAACAAAACTAAGTAAGAGAAGAAAACCCTGACTCTGACCATTAATCGAATTTTTCAACCCTCCAATACGTTTATATACTCAAAAGCCATTGTTTGGAAAAAGAAAGGACTATATGCAACTAAGTTCACTCTGGTATATTCTTTTAATCTTTCCTTCACGTCCCTCTCATTAAATGCCTTTTCGTCGTTCATTCTTCTATATTAAATACTACTATTTTCTTATTTATTTAGTATTATGTTTATTCCCTTACGTTTGTTATGCCTGAAGTGTTACTTTAATATGTTTATTTATACATGTAAGACCAAAGCAACGTTCCTATTTATAGAGAACTTTAGTATTTACATTGTATGATTATTTATCATAATTCCTCATTCCTCATATTGATTCTCTGAACTTTCTCTATATTTTTCTCAGTCCAAGGTTTAAGAGAGCATAATCACTATTTCAAAATAATACAAAATTATTTAACCAATCCCCTCCCATGAACTTGAACCTTGACGTGGTGGAAGGGCTTGTGCGTTCCGATGACCCTTAGAGCTTTGCTGGCAGGAGCAATGATAATTGCTCCTTGTAGGGTCAGCCATGCCAGATAGGTCGAAGGTTAGGAGCCAGACGAAAGGTAGTCCACGCAGCGTTTGTTCCTCAGTGAGGCGGCTGGAAAGGCGTCTGACCCCAGTGGGACAGCCATTGAGTGATGGTGTCACGTAACAAACACTACAGAGGAAGGTAACGGGAAACCAGCTCAATTATTATTCTCCAAAATAATAATTGAGAATGAAAAAGAGAAGAAAATGGAAAATAATGGAAAAGGAAATGGAAGAATGTAAGCACAAAGTTAGGCAGAAGGAAACAAAAAGAATAAACAATAAATTGAGATGGTAACAAATATAGCAAAAGAAGCATGGCGGGAGATGCAGTGTGAGGATATGGAAATTTAGTAGAGGAAGGGTGAAACTGGTGATCCATACAAGAAGGTTAAAACACTTTCGGGGACTAAAAAGGGAAGATCTTTGTTAACAAATAGAGATAAGTCGGGTAAAATAATAGTACAGACACAAAAGATCCAATAAGTTGAAAGGAATATACAAAAGAACAGTATGGTAAAGAACTAGGCTAAGAAGCCTAGAAATACAAGGAAAATATGACACAGATGAAGATAGCTTAGACCCAGGCACCATTCAAAGATGATTCAGAAAGGACATTAAGTGAGATGAAATTAAATGAGGCCTTGGGGACAGACAACATGCCCGCGGAACTATTAAAATGCTTAGGAAAATGTGGGAGAAAGAGTCTTCATGGACTGATGCATAGCATCTATGAGGAAGGAATCTAGGCGGAAGACTTTAGGAGATCAGTGTCATTTCCTATTTCGAAAAAGGAAATGGCTACATCAAGTGAGGACTAAAGAACAATAATTTTGATTTTATACGTAGCTTAAGTTGTTCTCAGGATTATCAACGAAAGGATGGAGAGTGGGACGATTATCAACGAAAGGGACAGGAGGCTGATCCGCAACCTGTACGTGTCTCAGACTGCTCAGGTGCGGGTGGGAAACGAGTAGTCAGGATGGGCAGTGTTAGGAAGGGGTGTGAGGCAGGGTTGCCCATTATCACCGTTGCTGTTCAACCTGTATGCAGAGGAAATGATTAAAGAGGCATGGGAAGAACTCGATGTAGGAATGAAAGTGGGCGGGGAATTCGTAAAATCAGTTAGGTTTGCTGATGACCAAGCCTTAGTTTGTCAGTCAGCCAAGGGGCTGCAAGCATTGCTGAGTGAATTGGAAATTCAGTGCGACAGGTATGGGATGAGAATCAATATTAATAAAACAAAGGTTATGCGATTTTCTAGAAAGAAAAAGGCCAAGCTTAACATTAAAATAGGAGGGCAAAAACTAGAGCAGGTAGAGCAGTTTACGTATCTCGGTAGTGTTTTGGACCAACACGGTCAAAGTAGTAAGGACGTAAGGAGAAGAATTGCGCTAGGCAAAGAGGCTTTCACAAGGAGGAGGGAGTTGATGACAGGGACTTTGAGTAAGGATGTTAAGAAAAGACTCGTAAAAACTTTGATATGGAGCGTAGCTATGTACGGCGCGGAAACACGGTTATTGAAGTAGGGTGATAGATGTTAATTGGATTCTTTTGAAATATGGATGTGGAAAACGATGGAGATGTTAAAATAGACCGAAAAGAAAACAAATGAGGAAGTACTTGGTATGGTGGGCGAAGAGAGGGGTTTGTTAGGAGAAATCCTAAGGAGACAGGAAGAATGGATGAAGGGTGTATTGATCGGTAGTGAGAAGTTGAAGACTGCAATACAGGGGAGAAATTTAGGCAAACGAGGAAAGGGATGGAACAGGATAGGAATGTTGGACGGGATAAAGGGAGGAAGGAAGCACACAAAGAGGAAAAGGGACTTGTTGTAGAGTAGGTTTGGTAATGTTTTGTTAGGAGATGTTTATTTAGTAGTTGTGTCCATGCAAAACCTACCTCAACCGGTAGATTATGTAATAAATTTTTTTAAATATTGAGCTGGTAAGTCCATTACCGAAGACTATAAGTTTGATTTCAAGTAGGGAAACGTATAACTTGGGGTTATCTACAAAGGTATGGAGAAGAGTACTTAGGCAAAGATAGTGCTAGCCCCACTATATTTGCCCTAAGATACTTAGGTATAGAGTGTGGTTGAGGAATGGGAAGACATACACGTCATGTCATTACGAGGTTGCCAGCAGAAAGAAATATGAGTATAATCAGGATGTATTTGTATGCTTCGTGGCTTTTGCAATGGCGTTCGAGAGAGGAAAATGGAAAAATTTAATAAACGTCTAGCAGGCGTCAGAGTAGGCTGGAGGAATAAACGAGTATCATGAATCTGTGCATGTCTCAGCTTACGAAGGAGAAATAATGAGTGAAGAGCCGGGATGGGCATTGATAAGAGTTGTATAACAGGGATTATGACGCAATTATGATCTGTTCTTTTCACATTCGGATATAATAACTGTCAATGCATGGGGAAAGTGAAAGTGAAAGTAAATGGAAGAGTCACGAAATCGGTGGATTAATGTATGATTAATTGTTAGTCAAGTAGTCAGTAGTGATAGGCAGGGCTAGGCATGGTAGTTAGGCAGAGATATCTATTATCATCTGTTATTTTAAATATAAATGTATAGGTAGAGTAAACGGTAAGGAATGCATGGAAAGTGATGGAGGTTGGCAAGAAAATAGATGCAGACTCTCCAAGTCAATTAGATATGTGGATAATAAAGCAATATTTAGCAAACCTGCCAATTGTAGCACATTACTTAGTGCATCGTGGAATTAGCGTGATGATTATAGGATGAGATTGATCATAAAAAGTAAAGTAATTAGATTTTCGATAACTTGGAAAGTTAAGGTGAACAAAAAGTTGTTGGACATAGACTACAGTATAACACGTAAAGCAGTTCACCTTTTGGAAATTCTTTTGCAGGAGGGCGAAGAATAGCAGTGACATTAAAAACGCAATTAGCTACGTAAAGCACCGTCTACAAATAGTCGGAAAGTGATGACAGACACCATGAGTAAAGAGTTAATTAAAAATTGGCAATTTTCCACAAAATATTTGTTTGTTTTGTGGAAAATTGCCACTTTTTAATTAATCATTATATTCCACCTTATAACGCCTGGAACGTCTCTTTTAATAAAGTAAAGAAGTAAGGAAAACTCAAATGAAAACTAAAATGGAAAGTAGTTTTGTAAGAATTTTTAAAAATTTTAAGAATTCCTTTGATATTAGGCACGGCTTAAAAGCAAAGCATTGTATAATGCAAAGGTCCATCAAAAAGCTACCTAAACCTCATAGATAACTACTTTCCACTTTTTACTGAAATCATTGAGTAATTATAACTCATATACTGCAGCGTACTCTCACCAGCATATAATCATCCAAAAATTCTTCTCTTTGAAACAATTTGTTCGGCCCATTCTTGGAAAATGTAAAATCATTCGATGAGGCACCAACAGAGCTCGAAATCGTGCGTAACTCTGGTTTGTAAAATCATTGGGACGGAATTGCTTCTCTCCAGCTCAAAAATAAACTGAGGATCTAATATTCTTACGGAGTTTTATCCCCGAATCGTAAATAAATCATTATCATTGGTGCTCAACAATTTCAGATGGGTTACGGATGGACAATGACTAGACAACGATAAGTTTCTTTCCTCTTTAAACCAGCCTGTCCTCCGACGCTACCATAAGCATCTTTTTCTCTGCCGCATGCTTCCTTCCTCCTTTCATTCTGACCAACATTCCCATCCTCTTTTCACTTGTCTCGCGATTTTCTCTCTAGTACAGATTTCCACACCCCATTGGGAATTAAGATGCTCTGAATCTATATTTCTTGCCTCCTTTGATTTCTCCCAACAATTCCTTGTCTTGCCTCATCCTACCGAGCAATTCCTCGTTTATTTTTATTTCAGGTCAATTCACCTTTTCCATCCTTCTTCACGCCCACATTTAAAAAACCTCCAATCTACGCCTATTATATGGTTTCAACCACCATATCCATATTTTAAATGAGAGAGTAATGACTGATCTGCAAGGTTTAATCAACCGCCAACTTTGCGCGCCGTTTAAGGCCACGATCCGTATCAATGTTTTGATGAACCTTTTCTTAATATCCCAACACAACGTCCCTACCATCTATTCTCTCATTCTCTATGAGCACACCTTTACTTAACGTAATCCCTACTACTGGTCCAAAACACTCTCATTCCAATAGCCAGTTCTTTCCAAGTCTGTTTAACCACACCCACTTTACCTAACGCAATTCTTATTATTTTTGTACAAATTTATACTATTTACCATATTTCTGCCCTGCTTTCCTCTTTCTCGAAAACTGCATAACCTTTCGTTTATTCATTCTCACAGATTTTCAAAACTCTCATAGCTATCGCTCTGACTTTCCATGAAATCAGCAAAGCTTGCGACCCTTCGTTGACTGATAAACTAAAGCTTGATCATTCGTAAACAACTAATTTTATGAATTCTACATCGCCTTTCATCCCAATCTCGGTTCTTTTCATCCAACTCTAACTATTTCCTCCACATATACATGGGTATAAAAAATAACTGATGATAATAGACATGCAATCAGCTTCTATTGCCTACAATACAATGAATAATCATTGCCAATATACTCTATCAAACGCCTGTTTGAAATCGATAAAAGAGCGGAATAACTCTTGCTTGCATTCAATTATTGTTAGGTAATCTACCGGTTAAGGTAGGTTTTTGGATGGACACACCTCCTAAATAAATATTTTGTGACTCCTTGCAAAACATCTACATCAGGTCCCTCTTCAGCTCTGAGTACTTTCTTCCTCCCTTAATCCCGTCCAACATCCCTATCCTGTTCCTTCCCTTTCCTCGTTTGCCTAATATTCTCCCCTCAATTACAGTCTTCAACATCCCACTGCCGGTCAATACCCCCTTCATCCACTTTTCCTGCCTCCATAGGATTTCTCCCAACAAACCCCTCTCTTCTCCCACCATACCAAGTACTTCCTCGTTTGTTTTATTCTCTGTCCATTTCACCTTCTGCATCCTTCGCCACAACCACATTTCAGAAGCCTCCAGTCTCCGTCTATCCTCCTGCTTCAATGACCACGTTTCCGCGCCTTACATTGCTACGCTCTATATCAAATTTTTTACGAGTCTTTTCTTAATATCCTTACTTTACGTCCCTGTCATCAACTCCCTCCTCCTTGTGAAAGCCTCTTTGCCTAGCGCAATATTTCTCCTTACGTCCTCACTACTTTGACCGTGTTGGTCCAAAACACTATCGAGATACGTAAACTGTTCTACCTGCTCTAGTTTTTGCCCCCCTATTTTAATGTTAAGCTTAGCATTTTTCTTTCTATAAAATCGCATAACCTTTGTTTCATTAATGTTGATTCTCATCCCATACCTGTCGCACTATTTCCAATTCACTCAGCAATGCTTGCAACCCCTTGGCTGACTGACAAACTAAAGCTTGGTCATCAGCAAACCTAACTGATTTTAAATGAATTCCCTGCTGTCTTTCATCCCTACTTTCAGTTCTTCCCATGCCTCTTTAATCATTTCCTCTGCATACAGGTTGAACAGCAACGGTGATAATGGGCAACCCTGCCTTACACCTCTTCTTGCATTCTATATTTATTTCTATTTGTGACCTCAATACGGCACTGGCATAATGCTTACCTCTCATCTCCCTTAACCCAAATTGGTGATCTCGTAAGTAATAATATGCCCTCCTCCCATCCTCTTATTAATGAACCAGAGCACATCCTTAGCTGGGTGCGAATTACAATTAGTGTTTCATAGTCCTCACAAATGGCTGTCTTTCCTTTTGTTTAGATATAAGCTAACTTGCAATGAAATAACCTAACGTATTAATTCTAAGAATTTGTGAAAAATAACTCGTTTTTCCACGTTTTCCAAAACCATCAAGTAGTCTCGTAGGAATATTATCAACCCCCATGTCTTTATCTGATTTCAACCTCCTTAATGCTTCTTCTTGTATCACCATCAAACATTACTTCCTGAACCTGAGCTATTTCCGTCTACGCCATATTCTATATGTTTAAGCTTGTTGGCCTAATTTATATACCATATAGCCCCATTATATATTCTTCCCACCCCTCTTGAGTCTTTTCTTGCTCAAATACTAATTTTCTTGACTTATCCTCGATTGTTTGCACTGACTTCCCCTTCTTCTTTCATGGCAGTGCTTTCACCTTTCTGTACAACGAACCAATTACACCCTCCTCATATATAGTATCCTCGCACTGCGTCTTTCACTTCACTTTTTACACCCTATTATTACCCACCCCCGTTCATTAATCAACTCTTTGCACTTTTTTACCTGACTGCGTGTTTATAATCTTCCATGTCTCGTCTTCCTTCCTAAATATCTTGTATGTAATTCATGGTTTTCTAAGCCTCTTTTCGATTCCAAAATTTCCCATTGTGGCCTTCAATATCCGTTTCTTTCTATGTTCTCATTTTCCTTTTACTGTACTATCAGAAGGGACCATTAGGTCTCAATTTCGCCCAAATAAAGACCTCTATCCATCTATCTATCTACCTACTCGTCTCTCTTTCCTCTATAGGCTATTTGCACCTTTTCCTTTCGTCTCGGTTTATGTTTCTGCATTCCATTTCCTCAACCGTCTTCCCTGTGTTAATCTTTTGAATCTGGCATTTCACTCACCATATAATTGTTAAATCATGGTCTGAATCTGCCTTCGCCCCTTCTTAAAAATGTGCCTAATCATGATATAGTCTAACTAATATCTTTCTGAATCCCGGAGCATGTTTCATGCATGCCTATGGCTTTTTTAGTGTATAACCCAAGTCTTTGTTATGATTTACCCCTTTCCTTTAGAGCTCTTTTGAATTCACCATGGGGTCTTACGTTGTTCCTAATTTCGCACACCGTCGCATTTCAATTAAACGTTTCCTTCCCGGAACACCTGCAAGTATTTTTTCTAAACAATCGGATACCTTGTCAACTTCATCCTTCCGATGATTGCTTGGTGGCATGCAGATCTGAACAATGATCAAGTTAAATTCAGCTTTAACTTCCACCCCTAATATCTACCCCTAATTATATGTTTGATAATTTGCTTCCTACCTGTTTTTTCACTGTAATGGGTACTCCTCGCGGGCTCTCTTTCCTTCCGCCGTACATTACTCTGTATATATCTCTCCAGCTATCCCCGCTATTCATCCATCTCACCTCGCACAACCCTAAAATAAGCATCTTTGTTTTTTCTCTCCCTCAGCCGCTTTATAATTACTAATTGTCCTGCCCTTTAACGTTTCTTTTTTTGGATTGTCTTGATTAGTTCTAGTCAAAGGTAAATAATTATCATAAAAAAATTCAGAGTATCTGTCTATGAAAGACTATTTGGTAACAGTTCACATATACCTGTAAATTAAGTCATCGCTAGTGACACTGTAATAATCGCAATAAAAAACTTCCACTTCTAAAAACTTCTATTGCAGTAAAAAACTACCTATGATGGCCATGTCGCATCCAACTACGCAGGTAGCTTAATTTTATTCCCATTAAATAAGCCCATGATCAAATTTAAACTAACAATTGTATTAAAATTTTCGCACATATGAGATGTTCTTATAGCGTTAGGCTTGAAGATCCAAGACTCACGAGAGACTACCTACGATTTGAGATTATTACCTACGAGATTAAGATGTTATAAAGAACTACGACTAGTTTTCAATACTACTCTTCTGGATCCATCATATTCCTCAAATTTTTATTACTGCTATTAAACCGGCCATATTTTCAATAAATTATTCTGTTGTTAATTGAAGGGAGCAGAAATTTATGCATAATGGTCAAAGTACGTGCACTTTCCAAAGCTGTCGATTTATCACCAACCGTATGCTATTTTTTGAATAACCGCAAGTATTGAACCCATAAATTTTACGGTTGTGCATATCACCAAGCTTGAACAAGATTATATTATGATTGATGGACATCATATTTGATAGCTTTTTCAAGAAATGAGAGATAACAAGTAGCCACCTTAAGGCCAGAATGTTTCTTATTAAACTGTTGTTTGCTTCTATAGAGAGCAAATACTCTAAGAGAAGGCTCTACGAAATCGATCACGATTTCTTTCTCCAAGTCTGCCAGAGTTGGATGTTAAATTCCCGAATGAAGACAGTTGTTGCACACACCCTAATTTGCAATTCCTTGGTTCATGCTCGATAAAAATGAGCGCAAAACAGACCCACGCACTCCTTGAAGTATGAAGACGTGATTACATGAAGAAGGAATTCTTGAGAAGAAATGGATTAACGGTGATAACCTATTGCATTAAATCCTAAATTAACGGGTCTGAATCAACTAAACATTTTCCCTCTGAAGCCGAATGAAAGACCTTTACTGCGAACCGAGGAAGATTTGATGGCACGATGTCCCTGAGGACCACTTTCAAACTTCACTTGGGCTGCCATTCTCGCGAAAGGAACTTTTTATGTGCATTCGATATCGAAGCCCGTGATGCTCACTTTGCTCACTGGATTGCTATTAGGGATCATTTGATCCGGCGCACATTAATTTCTGGTAGCGCTAATAATAACGTGGAAAAAGATACAACAAAGATTTTAGCCAATAAACTGCTGGAGATGCCGTGACAGTAACTTTTAAGCGGGAGTCGTCCATTAAATTTTCATTACAATGCAACAATATCAGAGTGTAATTATCATTTGCATTGACCGGTATTGGAACCCGGATACTTCGATATCGTGTGTTTTAGCCAGTTAAGCTGCCGAGGCGTCCTCGTATATTTCGGAATTTTGGGGGCTTTCAAGATACCAGATGTGACGAAATACCGTGCATACGATGTCACAGGCATTCG
Organism: Hetaerina americana; assembly: GCF_022747635.1. Classification (NCBI taxonomy): domain Eukaryota; kingdom Metazoa; phylum Arthropoda; class Insecta; order Odonata; family Calopterygidae; genus Hetaerina; species Hetaerina americana. Next base: position 60,840,255 of record NW_027287205.1, on the reverse strand, counting down.
TAGTCGTGCACGAAGCGCTACAGCCCACGAGGTTACAGTCATTTTTAAACTGTATTGTGTTTAGCTTTTGAAAAATTAGAATAAACTAAGGGAGATGCCGCGACAGTAACTTTTTAACGGAGTACTCCGATAAATATGCACTACAATACAAAAATTTCAGGATATAAGAGAACGCCTCGGTAGCTTAACTAGCTGAAACACTCGGAGGAACGCTGAGGATTCCGGGATCGAATCCCGGTCAAGACGAATGATTTTTGCACTCTAAAATATTTGCACTCCAAATATGTTCGCGTTTTCAATATTCAAGGCCTTAATAGCGCGAAAGAGCGCGTAGGCAAGTTTTGAAATTCTTTATCACGCCTCCGTCATTGCTGTTCTTTACTTGAAGAAGGGACCATTAGGTCTCAATTTCGCCAAAATAAAGACCCCTATCTATCTATCTACCTGAAGGTGCAAATTCTGAATTCCGGTGTGAGGTAGAAACTACCAGTACTTTTTGCAGTAACAGCTGATAATATCGCAGTCTCGCACTGCCTTTCAAAACTTTCCTCATCTAAACGGATTTACAGCAGAGCGTGCAACCGCTGCATACATGCAATAGCCTGCAAATTAGATGCCCTACAGAATGCTTAGAAAGCATCGCCGGACACCCAGACGCCTTTTTCAAACTCTTTTAACACATTTAATGTTACGCACACTCTTCAGAGCAGCAATGAAATGTAAATCGGCTAATCAGGACCCTTTATTATTACTCATACTGTATTACGCAAGTTAATATTACGTGAACACAGCAAATAACACATTGCCTGCAGCCAAAACCAACGAAAATCATCACACTGATGTTAAGTTTTATATTTCCGTTTCCTTGGAAAATATCCATACCATGTCAGATTGATTATTTTTCCTTATCTATGCACGACAGACAGCATTTTACCTAAATTTAGACAGTCGGAGTAAATTTTTTTTTCTTGTACGCCTTACAATGACGAAGAGCATGTCTCGTCACCGATCTATGAAACGTTTCTTTCCTTTATTCGAGTCACGTATCTAAATACTTTACAAGTAATGGATATGGAATAATTTCACGGTGGATTGCCTATACGTATGAATTAACCAATGTGTACAGGGTAGTAAACAGAGGGGAGATCTAGAGATACGTATCAAAGCACAAAAGTGACATTTTGAAGTATTTCTCCAGTCAGCCCTTTCTTTTGGTACCGAGATAGTTTTTTTCATTTACGCGTAGCTGGGAATTTGAAGTTAAATAAAAACGTCTTAGAACGATTATACTCGTGAAACAGCTAAAATTACTAGATCTATTTCATTAAATTCCTGAAGGTTCAATCGCATACGCTCACTCAGGACATTAGCTAACCACTCAGGATTAGAAGCGTTATCATACGTCAAAATACCGTGCTTTATTATAGCTTACTACTAAAGAATATAAATTGATATGATATACTTAATATCTACGTAACATTTAGTTCAGTAATTCCTATCAGAGCTCAATGACGGAATGTTAATTGAATATTATTTTGCTGCTCATCTGACGACTGAAGTTACCCAAATGCTTCGGGAGGTTCAACCTGTTCTCGGTCAAACAATCGTCACCTTTTCTGACAGCACTGTATCTTGCGCCATCTCTTTACGCCCAGCCCACGTGCTCGTAAAACAAGGGAAGAGGTTCAGTGGGGGCGAAGGAGAGGTGGGGAGACACACACACCTCTTCCCTTTCCCATCTCTCCTTTTCGACAGTCACTTGTTCTGCGGGATATATATTGAGGAGGAAGAGGAGGCGGGGATGGGGACAGATGTCCCCTCTAACTATACTCCCCAACCCCTTTTTCCACCTCCGAAATCGTCCAACCACTCCCTCTGTCAACCCCCTTAAGAACACCCCTCTCACTACTATATCCCAACCCCCGCCCCCACTCTCGCATACCCTTTTAAACCGACACCCCCCACCGGGAAGGAGTTGTGCAGAAGAGATCCTGCCCCACCGCATCACATGCCACCCCATCCCCTCCCTACACTCTCATCCTCCCACTTCAATCCTCCTTTTCACCATTTCCGATTCCACCCCCTCTCCGCCCACCCACCCCCACTCTAAAAATTCCCTCCCAGACACCCACACCCTCCCGCCCAACGCGTATCCCACTCCGTCCCACGCCCACCCCCAACCCACCCAACGTCTCCCCACGCCCTTCCCGCCCCTCCCGAATCAACTATCGCCACATCCTTTCCCTCCCCCCAGTTCGGACCCCCATTCCCAACTTGCCCCCTCCCCCGGCACGCTCAAAAACCCGCCACTCCTGTATTCGTCTCGCTTTCCTCACGCCGTGAAACCCCATTGGCTCGCCGTCATTTTTACCTCCCCCCGTCCCCCCCTTTTCCCTCACTCTGCATCCCCCCACCCTGAGATCCTCCTGTCCTCGCCCCCCACCCCACACAACCGCCCATATTCGCCTCCTCCTCTCCCCCACACCCTCCTCGCGGGGATCCTATGAAGCTTTTGTCTACCCCTTCCCACGCAACACACCCTCCTCCCTTCCTACCCCCCTTCGCCAAACCCTCCCTCTTTGCTCCCGCTCGCAAAACCCCTTCTCTCCTCCCTCTCCCCTCGATACCCAAACCCCAAACCCCCGCTCCCCACCCTGGTCTGCGTCCCGGTGCTTTTTCGTCCGCCACAATTCCTCTCTCTCGCTCTCTGCCTCTCTCTCCCTCTGCCTCTCTTTCTCCCTCTCTCCTACCCCACCCACACACACACGGAGCCCCTTGCGCTGCTGATCTCCCCGCCCGCCCCCGCGCTGCATCGCCCCATCGCGGCATCCCCTTCCCGGCCTCCCTCCCTACCACTCCCCGCCCGCGCCAGTTTAACTCCGGCGCGTAATTCAATCTGTGTGATCTGCGCAGATTGGGCGGATCATCTCTCTACACACGAAAGCGATTATTATCTCGTTTACGCTCGTCGGGGGCAGAAGGGCTTCGACGGCGACGACGACTTGGCGTGCTGACGTGGGAGGAACGCGAGGAGGACCACCACCGGGAGGGAAGAGGGGGAAGATACCGGCGTCGGCGTCGGTGGAGTGCTCCCTCTCTCGGCGGGGAAGAGAGGAGACAAGAAGATAAAAACAAAACCGACTCCTGACTCACGTTCGGGAACAAAAAAACACTCGTGAAGATATAGTTTCTCGAGAAGAGAAGACTCAGGAGTTTCTGCCGTGTCCGCCGGTTCCCTGAACTAGTCGCGGGGGGCACGGTGTGCTTGTCGAAGAGCGGAGTGACCGGCCACGCGGCATAAGGGAGAGGAGGTTTTTCTTTGCCGCCGGCACCACCCCCTAGCCGCCCAGACGGTACGACATCCACGACGGGATATGACTTAGTGCGTAGCGGTGGGGCCGTGACATCCGGGGCACTTGTCACTCGCACCCGCGTCAATCCTGAAGGGCGATCTCTCGTCTACTGTCTCCCTTTCCAGTGCGTTCGTTCGCGTCACGCGTCGGGGCTTCCGGTCGCCGGCGGTGGATGTTGTGCTGCCACGGCGTGTGTTTTGACTCTAGAATGTACGACCCCTTCCGGGGAGCGGGAAGCGCGTCGCCGATCGACTAGTCGCCGTGTACGCAGCGAAGTTTGGACCACGCGGGGAAGTTCGGTGGTGGTGTGAACACGGACGAATCCCGAGGCGGGGAGTAAGCTTCTCTCCCCCACTGTTGACTCCTCGCGCCACGTGGTTGGGGCGGAGTTGTGAACGGCCCAACGCCGACGACGACACATTTGAACATTACCGAATCCTCACTCCCGTGTATGATTGAAGGAGTGTACCCCGATACAGTATTCTTTCTTTTTTTAGTTCTCCCATTTGTCTTGTGATACAGTTAAGTTTGCGACGGATGTCATCCATCAGACTGTCTTCGTTACGAATTCCCTCGCAGTTCATCTCTTTTTGTGGATCACTCGCAGCTGATTGAGGGTGACATTAAAAAAAAACTTGGTAAGAAGCCCTCGAGCCAACTCTGGACAGACCTTAGTTTCATTCCCTTGGCGAACATCGTATTTTCGACAACCGCACGCATTTGAGACGACAGCCATAAGAGCAGGACGAGGACTGAAAACCCGGAGAGGAAGGAGGACTGTTTGACCCGGTTGAACTACGTGCCTGCCGAACTGCGGACTGTCGCTCCGGTCGGGCTGTGGTAAGTAATACAATCGAATGGGGCGGTGTCGCTCCACAGGTAAACGAGACATATTTGGAAAAATTCATAGTATTTCTACATATGTTTCGAGCATGACGAAGTGCATTAATATTCGCGAACTCTGAATCGTTCTAAATCTTGTATCTATTCTGTTTTTAACCTGAAGGCCGTCAACGTTTGTTATGCTAATGGGATATATCGCTTTGCGACGTTATATCTGCTTACAGTTTGTTTTCTTACATTCATTCAAAATATTCGCTGCGTACTGACAAGTCCAAAGAAATAACCTCAAAATAGGTTACCACTCTTTGCAACGGGATCAAGGCGATAAACGGGAATTCCAGAGTTAACATTGGATATTAGTATATCTATGTTCGGTCAATGATAATCCTCTTTAATAAAGCTGATCAATCCAGCCAATAACAGGTAATGTTTTAGAACATAGTTCAGTCTGTAGGAAATGCTATTACTGACAGGCTATTTAATATCTTCACAAGGATTTAATATGTTTTCGTTTAAAATTAGATCTTTCTAATAATATGCTGTCCGCTGAGTAAAGGTCTATTCACTTTACTCCAGAACAAAATATTCATGTTTTATAAATGATGTCAATCTGTAGGTAACAGCGTATTACTGGTGGGTCCTTAAATCGCCATTTTGGAAAATGTGAAGACATCGAGAGAGAAAGAAGTTCGGCTTTATATTGTTTCTCTATCAAAGATTTATTAAGCATAAAAAATATGGCCCACTGAAAATTATTGTTTCTATGCATTTATCTATGCATGCATTTTTTCTTGCAATTATTGAAACAGTTTTCCAATGCAAAATATCCAGGAATAACCGGAAGCAAAAATCAAGTTAGCTCAAGCCCTTATGTATGAAAACCACAAAAAATTTAATAGAATAGAGTAGAAAAACACAAATTTGCAAAATAAGGATATTAGTGAAAGAACGGATCAAAGGGAAGTTTATGATAATGAACAAGTTAGAAAATTACGTCTAAAATTTATCGGTATCTTCCCGGTTCAGGAACATGACAATGATTCGACGTATATGACGGTTTTATTACCTAAAGATTGCATTAATCGGTTGCTGATCGCCTCGTAGTTGATAAAACGTATTATATGTTTCAATACATTTATTTATTAGAAATAGGTGAACAAAATTAACTGAGCAAACTATTTCAATCTGAATGCATGACTGATGAAAGGTTTTATCATTGAATTGCCAATTTGCATTTTGGCTACTAAATACAAGAACTAAAAGATACATTTAGGCATTTAATTGAAAAAGACGTCATTTTTCTGACTGAGAAAGCCTCTTGTTGCTTTTTAGGATTCTGATACAAATTTAACAGTTTAGCACCTCGATAAAAATATAATAATAATTATTATTATTATACCCATTAAGGCAAGTTTTGGCTGGACACAGACTATACAATGGTACGGCGATACATTTCCTTGCGTCTCTTAATAAGACACCATCTTATACCCTACACTATAATAAGCCTGCGATATAAATAACTAACATATTCAGGCTTCATTTTATCTAAACGCACCGTATAGACCCACTCATTCATTATACATTGTACATGAATCTCTACCTTATCTGAAAGTCTCGCGTATCAGAGAATCTTGTGGGTTGGAATTCAGTTCCGGGCCTAATAAATAATTAATTTGACTGCCATTTTGGTACATCTATTAAAAATTGAGGCAGTTAAATCATTATTACATGTTACAAGTTGATTCGCTACGCCGAAATCTTGAGAATTCTGATTATTCCCAATTTTTCAAAAACATTTATTTATTTATTTATTTAAGAATTTATCGTTGCAATTATGCAATTTTCCTGGTGACAACGATCAAGTCTAGTTAACTGTCACTCTTACAATGGACTTATATACATACACAAGAAGAACAGATAGGAGACAAAAGGCTCTTCTATACAATAAACACGTAAATATCACCAACTGCACCTTTACCATCACCTATGGGCTAGGGTCACACCATACGAGTACATGAGTTCGCCATACGGTGTTACACACCTTCCATCGCCACACTCCGTCCATAATCACGCACTCTGCACTTCCATATACCGTTCAAAACCACTCACCGTTTACACATCATTCACTTTTGCAATACAACTTCAAATGCCGTCCACATCACATACAAACAATATTTTAATAAGTAGTACAGTAGTATAGTAATCACTGATCAATTAAGTTTATCACTCAGGGGCTGCTTTATACTTATTATTAAAATTCCTAAAATTGGATGGAAAGGGCTCAAAAAAACCTTCAGGGAGCTGGTTCCAATCAACAATAGTTCTGTATAAAAAAGAGTATTTTTTTCTTACTAGTTTTTTGCGTTCTTATTTTTATTTTAAAACTGTGGTCGATTTTTGCCTTAAGTTTAGTTTTTCTATCTCTTTCCATAAATCTTCCCTCGCTTCGTCATTTTTAACAATCCTATTCATCGCGTCTCACCTACTCCTTTTTCTTCTATTTTTCAAACTCACCCATTTCAATGTATCAAAAATTTCCGGGACACTTTTTGTTCTTTTGTACCTTACGTGTACATGCCTTGCTGCGTTTCTTTGAACTTTTTCAACCTTCTAATATGTCCCACCTCATATGGATCCCATACTATGGATATGTTTTTCATAGCAGTGAATTAACCAATTTAGCAATATATAATCTATTTTCATATTAGTACATTATGAAATAACATAAATAATTAACTAAGCAGTTCATAACAAATAGTTTTATGGATAGAGCTTTGCTGAAGTGAGAAGCGTTATCTTTGACTGAAAAGAAGGGCAAGGAATAAGTAGAGTAGATGTTTCGGAGAATGTCCATACTCAGGGCTAGATTTGATTTTGCAGTCGATTAACTGAATTACATTGTCATTAGAAATTAGTGTAAAAGTGATTGGAGAAAATCACCTGACTTGAAAGAAAGGCAATCAAATAACCGTTCTATTTGACTGGGAAAAAATAGGCATCGGAGTGAATTCGAAATGGGAAGGAGTGATAGTAGAGATACTTTCCTGCAGTGAGATGCTGAAGTTGTGATAAAAAGAAGAATGCTAAGGAAGCGAATGAAAGCGGAAAGGTTATAATGTATGGATATCACTGAGTGGACTACAAGGACTGAAGTTGATCATGTGAATGACGTGGGCAAAATGGAACCCCTGCCTTTGAGAAATGTATTAGAAGTACCAATCAATGTGTAATATTTTTCCAAGAACCAATGAAGGCATATGTATAGTAAACATCCTACCTGCAATCAATAAGCGTAAATAAGAGAATATTATAACATGAATATTTTTCTTTACTGTGATTCTGTATCACAATTTGAAAACAAATTGTTCCGGAATGAAAGCTACATTACTTCAAACGGAAATTTAACACCGACTTAGATAAAAGATTTCTATAAGAGAGGCCAAAAAATTACAAATATTTTGAAAAAAAGGCGCTGTAGTGATATTTCAGCAATGAAAAGGAACGTGGTGAACTTGAACATAAAATAAGGCTTAATATGCGTATATGTATGGCATCTATTTGAGTTAAATCTACAAGCTACTTTCATTCAAACTGAAACTGTAGTTAAATATAAGGTGAGTTTTCTAAAAAAATGACTCTAATAGGGATTTATAAATTATCATATTACTGAGGTAAACTTTTTCGTCACTCTTTAGGAGTAAAGAATTTTTTTTGCTTGTATACACATAAACGGTTATGAAAGTTCTTCAAAACCTATTACATTTTCACATTTAGATGCAAGCCGATGCACGAAACCATTTTATAATAAGTCAAAATTATAGAGCCGTTTCGTGTTTGTGAGCAATGCCTTTGCAGTTTACGCTTTTGCGTTTTGAGAAATTAAATTGCCTATCATATTCACTGCAATCCTTTACTGGCTTTTATTGCTACTCCCAACTAGATTCAAAAATCTAATGCGTCCCTTTTAAGACCATGTTGAATGATAACCAATCTTCCAGGAATTTAACAAAATATTTTAATGAGTGTTTCGATTTTAATTTATGCCATTGGTACGGATAAACTCTATTAACCGCATACGTAACATGTACTGAGATTACAATAATCAATAAAATGATAGCCCCTCAATTGATAAAGCAATCTATTTATGTCAATGTAGATTTTATTTCTAACAGATAAAGGCTAATATGATCTAAAGCTTCAATTCAATCATATATTCAACGTATTAGAGGCAGTTCAGTCCAAAAGGAGACTAAATTACTTCAATAGTCAACTGTAATAATCCACGACCCATTAATTATATTACGTAAGAAAATTACTTTGAAACAAATAGATAATTGGACGCGGTAGAATATAGGGTGACAGCATTGAAATTACCGAAATCATTCAGCTACCCCTATTTTTAAGAATGAGAGATATACAGGTACCTGTAATTTTCATGAAAATCATACATTTTACGGATAATTAGTACATAATTGAGCATGAACTACTACTCAAATCTTTCAAACTAAAGAATTATATTCGGATCGAATTTTTATTCTTGTCGATGTTTTCTCTTGTGCCCTAATAATAATAGAATCAATTCGAGGTTCTTCCCGAAATAAATAATCATCCTCCGCACCTCCAAAAATAGTAGAGTTATAGTATACCTGAAACTTTTAAAAATTCGTCTATAAGCTTGTGAGTCCTGCTCTTTGTATGATATGGTATCTCTCTTGCGGACATTGAAGGCACATTATATTCATATTGAGCAGTTTCAGAAAAATCCATGTTTTTAGATATATTTCAGTCATACTTGACTAACCTAGATTGTCACAAATTTATATTTTTCGTCAAACTGAACGTAGAGTCACTGCCTAGGAAGAATGAGAGAGTGTCCTGTAATGAGTTGGATAAAATACTTGGCTAAGTACTCCTAGTATGGTTCCCTCATTTCATCATATTACGCCAAGCGATGACGAAATTGAATAACATTTAATTAGCTTTTATATTGTGCCAATCATATTTCATCATATGATTTACCAAGCAAGAATCCTACCTTCTAATTATACTACAAATTAAAAACACTGAATTCCCCTTCGAATCGAATTCTCACGCAATGAGGTATGCTACTTTTTCGTAAACAAAGGATTTTATAGCTTATATTCTTCACTCGTGACTGTATAAAGTCGCACTAAAATGAAATAAGTGTTCCTAACATTAATAAAATGTTATTCAATAACCCTTCACTCAGAAAATCAATTTTTATAATATTTTTGAATTTTTTTACTACACCTTTGGCATTAAAATCTATATTAGGGCACTAATAAATAGCAAACAAACCGCTTTCTCACGTCAGTTTGTAGACATCAAGCATTTTTTTCCAAATTGAAATATACAGTGCGTAGGTTTTCACATGCTTTGCTGCATATAATGTTTCATATTATGTTAAAATGGTTGTAACATGAACATTTTCAATTCTAATTTAGTTATGCGAAGAGCAATTTGTTGTATAATACGCAGTTTAACACAGAAATTTAATGAGGTTCTCCACAAACATTAAAATATTTGACATTTCTATTCAAGCATTGATGAATTATCTACGAACATAAAATCACAGTTTAAGTAATTATGGATCCCAGTGTCATATTATTCTGCAAGTGTGTAAAACAAAGTCATCTTCTTTTTGGTCTGAGGTAAATAAAGCCTCTAAGCAATTTAAAACGTGCACAAGTGCAAAATCACAAATGATTGGTCATTTGAGGACGTTAAATTAAACACCATAATTTTATTTCCAAATGGAGAGCGATTGATGAAGTTAATACCGTTTCTGGAATAAAATCTACTTTTTCATAATGTCAGGCTTCATTTCATTAACTCCATTTCAGCGGCGAAATGCAATTCCCCTCGCACATTTAAATCGGAGCTTTAAAACGTTCAAATTTAATTTCGTAAACGATTTGGATTTTCAGCATTAATTCATTATTCAAAATCGAAGCACCCTACCTAAGCCATATACATACTGAATATTTTAGGCCTCAAATCAGTCCTGGCGCCAGGATATTTTTATGCCGAGGTGGATGGAACTGATATTCCGCATCTTCTGCTCAGAATTGGAAGGTAAATGGCTCGTTAATAATTCAGATTGGACAAATTGAGCTCCTGCTTGATTAAAACTACCCCTTGTAGTGATAATTCTCTGCATTTTTGCATTAACACATCTACCTGTATATTTTTCTAACCCTGAGAAATCATGGTTTCTCTTATCATTATCATATTTTTTTGTTATTTTTCCTCCGTAAGTAGCCATGTATAATGGATTCATGTGGTAGAGAGGGAAGATAATAATCTAATATTTGAAGTGAGCCAGATTTTAACTACCACAAATATTCAATTCATTCATGCAGCATGATATTGAAATAAATACTACAGTGCTACTATTAGCATATCTCATTTTGATGAACGGAATTTAGTAATCATGATAGGCACTCTGTGCTTGAGGGCTAAATTTGGGAATTCTTGTCAAAACAAAGTATACACGTTACGTAAAAAAACTATGCATATTCACTAAAACTTAACTTTGGCTTGACAACGGATAAAAACTTTGTGTTGTAGCACAAGCGCATTTTATCTAATATACGTAATATCAGAAAATATAATAAAATTCTTTTGTTGTAATTGCAAATAGTGAGCTACAAATTGCCCCATTTAGGGGCAGGCCGAATTTTTTCGGCAGCGGTACCGCCATTGCCTGATACCGTCACGCGGTCGGAAGAGCAGCATGTCGGTCAAGAAATGGATTCGGTATATTTTCATTTTATTAAAAAGAGATAGTTATGACACATGAAGTTTGAAAATCATCAAAAGAGAATGGGGGGGATGAAAAACTGTTTTCAGGAAAGTCAACTGCGAAAAGAAATTTCATTTACTGATATTTTGCCATTGAGACCTCGTAAACTCCCATGCAGATGAAAAATCTGCTCAGTTATATCAAGAGGAAATTCAAATAATAATATTTCTTATACCCGATTATGAATTTCCCCAGTCTACAACGATTTGAGCCGAGCATTTGAAAGGTTCCTTGTTAGGAGGAGCAACACTCATGATAGCAGCTTTACCTGAAATCGGAAAAATGGAAATGAACGGGCGTTTAGATTGCCCTAAATGAAAAGAATAATGTGTCAAACGTTATATCATTATTTTGATTAAATTGCTTTAAATTTATTTTTCTATGATATGACGCCTTATAAATTCAGAAAAAATTCGTTATATGTCCTAATAATCTGCAAAACCATGCACCATCCGCATCGAGATGAGTATAATGAATTTTCCAATTGGTCCCTGAAATCTTCACCTATGTGAATTTAGAACCTCTGAGAATCAAATATCAGTGAAACTGATGTAAGGCTAACAAAAATTGCATCGTTCCTTTGGGTATTTATTCTCATTTCATCATCAATGCTAATGCCCATGAAAAGTTAATTCATTAAGGAGGATCATTATAAGTATAATGATGGATTCGGCGTATCATTCTTTTAGGATTACCTACAATTCCTGAGTTGATTGCAAATAAAATAACACATCATTAGAAGTGAAAAACAAATAAATACCTTTAAGTTTATTGAATAGAATTATTAACGAGTTCCGTTTTCTTGGGGAGATTGGTTTTCGGGAGAAATACACGAATATTGGAAAAAATTTCTAGGTCCAAAATCCGTTCAACCTTCGACTATGGTTTCCCCAGTGCAAATTTCCGGTTTTCTCAATGTATTGCTTTAAATTTATAATGTGGATGACAATGAGGTATTTACGGGGAAAGCTGGGACCTAATATGGGCATTAGTTCCAAGAATATCAGCAATTAATGATTAGAATTACTTTGACGATGAAATTCATGAGAACATTTGGTTATTTGATTACTGAATATCCGTTCAAATCCGTAAAGGAAACTATATATTAGAGCATTTTTGATTTATGTATTACCCTAATAATTTAAAAAGCGTTTTTATACAAATATAAATTGAGAAATATAGAATTTAAATAAGTGCCATTAGATAGTGTGTCTATATTCAACCACTATTGTTTCATTAAACTGATATTTTACAATTTTATTAAATCGTTGTACTCATTATTTTCACATATTCTATAAACGGCATCTTGCTTATCATTCTCTTCCGATCAAAAACCATGAGTAAAGTAAATCTGGTGTGGTAATAGTAGGCATCAGAAGCATAATTAATATTTTAAATAATTTTAGTTTTCCATAAATTACATTTATCTCGGTACTAAGATTCTTAGAGGGAAAATAATGAAGATAAACGAAGTTCTTGCACACTTAACACACTTTGATACTTCTTCAGGACGATAAAAGAAAAGAGGCTAATGAATAATTACATTTTGAAGAAGAGCTATAACAACTTGCTTATCTTTAAAGAGCTAAAGTAGTTTTCCTCATCCAAAACAAACAAATAAATACCAGATGCGCTCTTCTGTGCATAAATTAAGAAAACCCTTGAAAAAGAACCCTTTCAAATAACGCGCTTTTTAAATTAGCATTGCAGCTTAATTAACAGCGTATTACAATTTGAAAACTATGAATTACACCGATAAAAGCCGTTATAAAATTAACTGCAATTATGTACACGTGAACTAAACTCCCTGAAGTGAAATCACAAATAAATATAACTAATATTTAATTATTATTCCATAAAAATGGTGAGCAACTTACCTAGGAGGCCACCTAAAACAGCTTCTGGAAGAGATAATCAGGAAGCAAGATGAAAGTAAGAAAGGGTACTGAAGCCAGCAGCATCTAAAATTTAAAAGAAAATCATAAATCACATAAATATCCTATTAATGGAAATTGAGAGAAAATTATTTCCTTAATAATGTATCACAGGAAAGGGAAGGAATAGGATAGGGATGTTGGACGGGATGAAGGGAGGAAGAAAGTACTCAGAGATGAAGAGGGACCTGATATAGAGTAGGATGATGGATTTTGTGTTTTGTTAGGAGTAATAAAATGTTTGCTTGTAGTTGTGTCCATCCAAAAACCTACCTTAACCGGTAGATTACCTTAAAAAAAATGTATCACAATAACTATCAATACTAAATGTATTTGTCAGGGATAATTTTAGCCAAACTAAATTTTCATTCAGTTGAGCTAAAAATTTTCCTCTTTCAGGAATATTTTGCTCATTATTTAGTAAAAAGCGAATTTTAATTTTACTATTTTCGCTTTCAAATTATTTGAAATAATGTTCACATGGCAAATTTCTCATTTCTGCAGTGTAGCCTTAAAAGAAAAAAGCACATAAGATTCGCCATATCCTGGAATAAGCGTGCATAGTATGGGGTCCATATGAGTTAGAATATATGGGAACCAGATAGGTACTGAGCAGGTATAAACGTTCAGATAGCGTAACGGAAATGTTGGGTATTCTGCTATGGGAGTTTGCGAATAAGGAGAAAGAAAAGTAGGCTTGGTGCATGTATACTGACAAATAGTGAGAAAATTTAAGGAAGAAAACACAAAAACAAAATTTTCAAGAAGAAAAACGAACACAGTTTTAAAATGAAAATAGAAAGCCAAAAAACATATTGAAAAAAGTTTTCATTTTTAAAGAGGTATTATGGAACGGAACCTGCTACTTGGAAAGTTTTATAACCCCATTCAATCAAATTTCAGGAGTTTTAAGAACAAGTGTAAGGAAGCTACTACGCAAAGGCTCGGGTTTTTGGACTTTTGGATGGGGTGTTATGTTCGTCTACTTGATTTTGGTCAGGACGCGTAGATAGACAGCGCGTGATTTGGGGCGTGGTGTAATGCTGGACCACGTTTGGTATTACTTTGCATTTTCCTTGAATGTGCATGTAGCGGTTTAGTTTCGATTATTTAATGATATTTTGAATTTTTGATTTATTATGATCGCTTTTATTATTGTTCTGTGCAAACTCAATCACGATTATAGGGACTTGTGTGTCACTTAACAATGTCTCTATGCACATATTTTAATTAATAATTTTCTTAGCTGCAATTTTTGTTCTTTGGTAAGTAAATGTTTGAGTAATAATCCTATTTCATAAAGAGGTTTCTTTATTTAGCACATTCATGAGTAGTTATCTATTAAAAACGTTTCTTACGCTAGCGCGCAAATCAACCCTCCGGTCAAAGGAGCAGCTTCGCGCGACTACTTACAGAACGAATTTCAGCCGTTTATAAGAAAATGCCCGCCTAAAGTGATCTATCTATTCATTAATGTGTAATAAATCATAGAACTCAAGTAATAATCAGCAAATTGTAGTAAAGCGATGAAAATGTATGACGATTTTACGGAGAGTCGCTTGAAGAGTTGTGTTAATCCAAATTAACAGCGCGATTGTGAATAGGTCACAGACAAACCATGATCCGGATATAAATTCACGAAACAGTTGTTCATACAGGATATTTATTTGCGGTTTCCTCACTTATAATCATTATTATAATTTTTGAAACAGCAGCATTTCACAATATGGAAATAGATGGTTCAAAAAGCGTTGAGTTCTCATTTAGGTAAAATGTAAGGCAAGAAAGTTTGATTTTATACCAACAATAACCAGAGAAATAAAAAGCAAGCAAATATAAATGTTAACAATTCGAAACTATTAATGACAAATTTTTATTGCACCAATACTGCCTTATACAAGGTGTGTATAAAAAGTATGGGTAACAATTTATTCTTGACGTGGCCATGAAGGGCTAAATTCAGATCGTCGGTTAACTGAGCGTATGATCGCAGATCGTATTGGCATTGATAAGATGACGGTGCACACCATTTTTGCTGAAAATTTTGCAATGTGAAAGATCTGAGCTAAAATCGTCCTGAAGGTCTTGACGGACGACCTAGAGCAGAGTCCAGTTTCTGCTTACGAAGACCTGCAAAGGCATCGCGTCGATTCCCCAACCCCCTTACAGTCCCGAATAGGCCCCGGCAGACTATTTCCTAAAACCAAAAGTGAAATCCTCCCTCAAAAGATACCATTGACCCTTAAGTGTCTCCCGGAATCCGCCTACCAGGGAGCCTTAGAATTATGGAAAAACCACTGGTAAAAGTGTGTTGACGCTCAAGGGATGTACTCGTACTTTGAAGAATTTTGAGGCATTATGGCAGTATCTGAAATAAACAAATTTTTCCGAAGCCTTATCGATACTTTTTACAGAAATCATGTGTTAAAAATATTATTTCACATAACTTTCATGAGAAATATATAGTACTTCCACATTTCATCCAACCATTATAGTTTTATACAGTATGATATGCAACCATTGCGCTACCTTATCCATCATCATAAGTGGTAGCGTTGTTGAGTATCATTAATAAAATGTACACCTATCTATAAAAACTAAGAAATTGAGCATTTAGTTATTTTTAAAACACATGAATAAGTAGAAAGGGTGCAAAATTGTAAATGGTATCGTTGAAATCTTTTAATCGCATGTGATTTAAGAATAAAATGTCTTAAAAGATATCTGTGCATACGACCTATCTCATATAGATATGCCTGAAATTATTTTCAAAATGGCAAATTTCTTAATAAAGATTGTACTAAATAATACAGTTATGTAAAATATTCTCACAAAATTAAGAATAGAATTTCATTTCCGAGGCGACGTTTTCCCAAACATTTGGTGCCTAAATGAAAATTTACCTGGCAGCTCGGTAAATCAGCAATCAAACTTGCCATTCCAAATATTTAGTGACAATAAAGTCAATTTTTGATGAAGTACCTTACTTAAATAATCTACAGTGTATTGATTGGAAATTATTCATTCAAATAAACGAAATATTCTCAAAAGAATTTAAATAGACAGCTCAAACTTACGTTAAGACTAATCATAAAATGGCTATAAACCATAGAGTGAGGTTGGGGCCCTAAAGAGCTCCTTAGGAATGATTAACATCTTCTCCAAAATGTCAATTTAGTATTAATTTGATAAAGGTAATATTTGTGGGACCTAATCTTGATATCTCCGTGTGTGGAAGGTCATCCAAAGGCGATAATTTTAATTTCCAAACGCAAGTATAATGGTTTTCTAAGATACGGTCACCTCCAAACGCCGCAGGATATGCAGAACTCCTGCGGTAGTTGAAATTATTATCTGAGTCGCAGCTCAGTTCCTTTCCCCACAAACCAGGGAGGCTAAGTCAACATTTCCAATTTGGTTGGGACTCCTGGTTATGTGCAGGTACCCAAGTGCATGCGATAGAATATGTCTCTTACAATTACCTTCAATTTGTTAGACCGAGGCGCTCAATAACTTGTTATAATGTGTGAATAAATTTTAGACCAAGGAAAAATTATGAAGTTTATTATTAATTATATATTCATACCAAACTGTAAATGACGATAGTTTAAAGATAGTTGGCATCTGATTAGATTTTTCTACTCCTTTTAATTGCAATTCAAAGCAACAGCTCCCCTAATTTGATGCTATGCTAGTTTATAAACTTGATTTATTCCGAACCCGTTCGAGTGAATTCATCTTGCAATATTTTGGTGAAATATGGTTTTAAATACCATTTTATTACAAACGAAGCCAATGAACCGCATCAAATTTCATTGCAACCGCGAGAAAACTAGCTCTGAAGTCCAGCATTGGCACAATCGTGTTTAACAATATTGTTACGCTTTATACGACAATTCATAAACCACGTGCTTGTAAGGAAAAATTTGGAGACAAGCGATTCAAAGTACAACAGCTGTAGCAAATACAAGGTTCGCGATAGATATCTAGCTACGAAGCGTATTCACCTATAGGCGCAGGTGGAGAAAAATCACGCATTCTGTTAGTTTCAAAAGACTACTTCCAAATCACCTATAAGCTGTAAGCGTGGTATGGCTGGGCGTGGTACGTGCTGGTCACCACTTGGGAGGTCTCATATGCTTACAGGGTGAAAATGCCCTTCGTAATACCCATTAGGGGAAATTTAGCTCTGGAAAAAATTTGCAATAATAAGAACTTTCAACCCGCTACCGATTTCAAAAAAACCTCCAGCTTTAGAGAATTGATGAATTTTATGGTGTCTTATAATTTCTCTCCCGAGAAAGATTACTATGATTTACCACGCTGTAATTTATCCATTACAGCCTGTGATATAACTTTACGGGACAATGAAAATGATATTTCAAAGTAATCTCGACGCCTAAAATAATCAGTTGAATAGTGTGATGTTTCTTTATATTCCCAAGGAAATTACATTTCCAGATTGCTTTCATTCTTCCAACCAAAACTGTGTGTTAACATTTGAAATCCGTCGAGGAAAATTTTAATTGAGAAATCAGATAAATTAAAATGAAACTCTGCTAGATTTTCAAAATATTACTACGGATAGAAATTTGAATGTGACGGGATTATTTGAAGTACTAGAATGATATTCCCTCCAAACACGAAGAGGGTATACGAGACTAAGCACACAATTTACTGTTTACTTGCGACAGCATGTGTACCCCCTAGGCTGGGCCCCTACATTAGACCGATGGATCATATCACTCAGCAAAAATTAAGGGAAATAAAATTTGCAGCAGGTGGGACTCTCATTCCTCCCTCATGAGCTCGCAATCACGGCTCGGACTTTTCGAGGAACCCAACCCGCAAATATTGACATTGTAATTATATTTTGAAATCCTTAATACGAACATATTACCTTCATTGGAATTTTCTCGGTAGTGGGCGATGTAAGAGCAGAAATTTAAGACCTTATACACTCACATTTAACTCTTGGATTCTAACTCTTTGTTTGTATGAAGTTACAAATATTGAGGAACGCAGCCAAACTTTGCCATAAAAATAATAGCACAAGGTTAACATAAATGGACATATAATTATTTTTCCTGGTTATTACTTTATATTTGTCAACTAATGCTACTGTGATAAGCCTCATTGTTGTATAAAAATGTAAACGTGACGAAGAAGTGTTCACTGATGCAACATTTTTTATAATGCACACATACACATAGGATCCTAGTCCTTGAATGTTGATTTATGTGAGAAAATTTATATAGTTATACACTTATTTAAATATTATTCCTGAATTTTGGTTCGGACCTCCGTTGCCAAATTTACAGGTTAAACTCTGAACCTTAGGTTAGATTTGAAGTTAAAAACATGATTAATTTAAATATTTTCTCTTGGAGTTGCGTATCTTAAAAGTGGTTCATATGAAACATGATAATTTGACGGATAACTAAACGTTTCATATAAGAGCTACAAACAGAGGATGCTAATGCTACGTGATGTAAAGGAAATTCATTTGATAATAAAACAAAAAATTATCAAGTAGTCTTCCTGAATACTTCAATGAGTTTACGGTAATGATTTGGTGGGTTGTGTTATTATTATTGGAACAAAGTTTGGTTTTGTTCCTCAATATTTGTAGTTTTATTCAAACAAAGAGTTAGAATAAATGTGAATGTAGGCGGTTTATATAAACCAGTGTATCAAAATATTTAACTCTTAATAATAAATATTCGTAAGAACCGGATATATTTACCCATAGAGTTTAAAAAAATGAATGATTGTTCTACTCCGATTAGAATGCAAAACGTACTCTGCCAGCGTATGATTCGTCTATCACGTTAGATACATCTTTATCACATTGAGTATTTACTTCAATTAAACCTATGAAAAAAGGAAAATCATATTTTACGTTGTTCCTCATTTTCCGAGGGCATGAAAACCAAACAGAAAATCCTACATGAAACAAAATGGCGGGATGAATTTCATTTCTGAGATGAGTAAAAAAAAGAAAATAGGGTGGCGGTTGCGATGAGAGAATCAGGCCATAAAGTGGCTGGTAAAATTATCTTCCCGAATCATAATTAGAAACTTTAAAAATGTAGGCATTATTTTGTGCTGACTTGAACTTGCGAAATATGCAAACAAGTCACTCACGTTTGGGAGAAGAAGAGAGCGCTTGCCGACAAAAAAACACTCGATAAACGCATCAAACTATGAGTGTATTAAGGCAAAACAAGCGAAATATCATCCAAAAAATCAACAGGCTACCCGACATAACTTTCAACCCCGTGCCTCGATTTACCACCCATTCGGGCACGTTCGGCACGCAAGTGCATCTCCCCCTTGCTCGCCCGCCTACCCCCTCGTCCCTTACCACTCACCCCTACCCACTCCACCCAAGCACTCCCTAACCCCATCCCCCAGGCCCAGCACCTCTTCCCTCCCAAAGAGCGCAAAAACTCTCGAAACCATTCCATCCGACCCGCACACCACGTCCCATAACCCCATTAACTACCCCGCAGCTCAAAAACCCTCTATATAACCCGTCGCTCACTATGGTCTCCGCACATTATTTCCGAATCAAGTAGGCGGCGTGAAAACATGTCGGGCATTACATTCGAACGCAAGTCATCGGATTACTACTTAAATCGCCAAAAATCCAATGGTGGAATATTGCCGGGTGATTTCTTCACCCTAATAGCAAGGTAATGAGAAGCTCACTTGGTTTTAGACAGTTTTCAGAATGAAAAAAACGTATAAATGGGCACTAGATGCCCTGTTTAGTGGAAAAAATATATTCGCAATACATGCCATTTCTTAAAATGCATGTCTATGGAACAATATAGACAAGTGGTTCATGGGTGAGAAATGAGTCCTTGTATAGAGTAAAGTTATCTAGCCTGGGGACCTGGGGGAGGAAACCTATTTGAATAAACATTTGCCTTGACAACTATCAAAAGCCTCTGATTTATTTAGTTTTCACATGTTTGTTCATGACGCAAAGGTCAGAGTTGGAAAAGCTACTGTAGACAAAACAGGAGGAGTTCATAAGAGATGACAGGAACTAAATGATGACTATTAACTATCCATTAATTTTTAGGGATCGAAGTAAAACTAAAATTATTTTCAATAGGATTACAAATAAAACCTTTTATTAGGATGAAAGTTTAGTGTGGTGATCGTAAATGATTTTCATGCATCGATTAAGTACAAATATACTCGGATGAATGTACTATTTTGCTATAAGGTAGTATTAAGTTTTCGATGAAAAATATTAAATGTTACCCTCCAATTACACTCTTAATTCAAATTATTATATTGAATTTATGTATTATTTCAGCTAAGTGAAACTTGGACAAAAAAATTCCGCAAAGAGAACCACTTTTCTAAGCAGAGGAAACAACCTGCGGTCATATTTACGGAGGGGAATGGAAACTCGCGAACTCTCACGTTTCGAAAGGCGAAGAGCAGAAATGTTAATACAGGGAAGGTAGCAGGGAGTGCTATTAAATGCCGTAATGACGTAAGCGCCATTAATATGAACTCCCAGGTCCTGTCATTGAGTCGCGTGTATTCCTTTAGACGTGATTTTTTTTAACGCTCTGGAGTGCGTTTGGTGTGACTATGTGCGTGCGCGTACTGTTTGGGGAGGTTTTGGAAGGGGGAGAGAAAAAAAATGATGACACGTGTCCATTCGAAAAAGGGAGAAGGAGGTATGGTGTGCGAGGGGTAATTTCCCAGTGCCCACGTCCATTGACTCGCTCGCAGTGGTAGTAGATCCGACCCTCCCTCTTATCCCTCGTGGGGCGGAGCGAGGTAATCGCCGGCGGCGGCTGCGGGCGCCCGGTTGGAGCGTGAACCGTCGGCGGACTGGGAGTCTCCGGGAGTTTCCTTCCCATTTGAGGTCCGTGTTTGCGGGTGTCAGCTCGTTTTCAGGGCGAACCTTTCACTTACTCACTGGTCTCACCCTGGTGGGAAATGAGATGCCTCACCCCTGCACGCGTCGGTTCATCTCGGTGTGGAAATACGTATCGAAGGGAGGATTCATAACGCGTGCGTGTTCTTTCCTCCCTACTGCCGGGGCATAATGAGCCTTGAAGATAGAAGTGGCATGGACGTGCATCCGACCGAAATTATTAAGGAAAACTATACATTCGTATCGGTGAACAATTCTGACGATCTCTAAGAAAGAAAAATATCACGTTTGGGTGCTTTCCGTTCTTGATTCGTTAGATTCCCAGTCGAAGATAATTTTCTCTTCGTATGCCAAAAATATTGTGTGCCCGACCCCCTGCAAGCAATTTTACCCCAAGTACGCTTCATCAAAAACATATCTATAAACATAATTTGGTTTGAATAGCCTCCATACAAAAGGCATTCCACGACGTATTGTTTGCATTTGTAAATACCGGGGTGCTACTTTTAATGTATATTGATGTAGGTTGAATTTCAAAGTTAGAGAAGAAAAACATTATATTTTTCCATCAAATCCCACATTTCCTCTAATTAAACAATACCTTAGTTAACTATTAGTCAGGAAAAACTATTTCAATAAAAATGCAAAATATGAGTAAAATATGTTGTAATAAAAATTCCTTATATCAGGGATTAGTAAAAAATATTGCGACGCACCCTTATGGCGTCATAAATTATTCGCACCTACTGTGGACAAATGTTTTAACAATTCTTGAAATCTACGTATACGAAATGAATTCTTCTGGAAAATAAACTATTTTCTTCTTCATACAGTAGTTTTTTATCGCTTTACTACATTCCAAAGAGACTAATTTCTTACTCCAAATTCCCCACTTTTCTACGAAGGTCTTAAATTTCATTTCTATCTCAATATCCACGCGTTATCTTCCCCATTAACTTTCATTCATTTGATTTTTACCCTAGTACTTCCTCCGTTCTGAAACATTAGTTATATAACGCATTTTTAACCGTCTACAGGGTAAGATATGATTTTGATGGACCCCAAAACTAAGAACGGCTATAGTTCTGAGCTCCGCGTAACACAAGACTGAATTTCCTGGACACATCTCATTCCATAAAAACATTTCTTAGCTCTACACATATTCTATTTGCTTTATCCAGTTCAAAATTGTTCATCTTTTTCTTCCTCTACCTCGCTTACACAAAGTTCTCCCGTATATCACAGTCTTTAACAGTCAACTGCCTCTATATCTAAATTTGGAACTAAAAAATTGGTCAACTTCACCAGTAATCAATATTATCGATATTACGCAACTGCAATTAAATACAGTATAAAAATTCTATTTTGACAAAGACGGCCATACAAGTATATCTTCAATCCCCCATGTTCGTGAGAGTGGCATGTCCATTACTATGGTATAGCCTTTTGTCTACTCGTCAGGGATGTGCCCATGAGAAAAATCTGGTTGACTTTATCGTTTTTTGAGCAATCAGATAGCATACATGCATGGTTTCAATAGTTCTTCCAATTTTTTCTGCGAATTACCCTTCATCGTAACGCCCGTTTAACACTATTTCAAGAGGACAATTACTTTCATCTAAACTTAATTTCGCATCAGATGGAGGATGTTATTTTTCATTAAGAGTCACAAAAATCCGAGAAAATCAGCGGATGTACTGAGAATCAAAATGACGAAGTGGTTGGTAACGGAAAATATCAAAATCGTTTCATCACCACGTACTTGTTTATGCACAATTAAAGATAGAGATTTTTGCCAAGGGGTTTACGTATCAATCATCTATTTCATCAAATTATTGAAAAAAATGAGATATAATTTTTCATACAGGGTTCACACTACGAGAATAGAAAGTGCACCATGGTAGCCGGTTTTACATTATTTGATTCCATTATATATCACTTTATGGGGATCGGGATGGTGCGGTGTCTAATGTACTGGCTTCACAACCTAAGGGCCTGGGTTTGAATTCCGGTGGTCGCCGTATATTTCAGCGATATCCCGACCCCTGCTTGGGGTGCTATGTGGAGAGTACGCCGTTCGTCATTACGGGCGTTAAATTGTGGACCAGGTGGCGTCTTTCGAAAAGAGTGGGCAAAGAGTAAAATGATGGGCATTTACTAAAATTCTTTAATAGTTCAAAAATGTTTTATGGACACTTGTCTTCTTTCCATTCATAAATTAAGACCGGGTGTAAGAACTGTAGAGCGTTGGGCCACTGACCGGAGGGTCCAGGTTCGATTCTCGGGGAGGCCTCTCTGGGCATCTTATGCTCCACCCAAGCATTGTGATTTTTCGGGTATCAGACCACAGGGAAAGGAACTGATCTCCCTACCCTGATGTATGGATTTCACACGCCATCGGGCTTAGTACTGGGTGAACTCTACCATAACCTACCAAACCGACCTTCGGATTGATAACTGTATTAGTGGTTTATGATAAGAACTGTATCAAGTCTAAAGCAAGACTCTGCTCTTTTGGTACGAAGGGAACGGAAGTGTATGATTAAAATGTGAAGTCATTTTCACGCAAAGTTTGCACACATGTAAACAAAATATTATAATATTTCATTAGTAAGGAATGTGCATATTATGTTGACCAGAAGAGTTACGTTTTTCACTGCAATTATTGAGGTTTTATTCCATAGTTAACGTGATTTACAAAACATTATTGAATCACAGTAATAAGAAAAATAACAATAAATCATTCAAACCTCCATTAGTATATTTACTGCCAACAATCTTAGTGTTTTCCTCACTCTACTCAGCTTATCCAACAATACTATCACCGTCCTCAACATTGCTTTGCCGTTACATATCTCCTGTATCCATTTTTATGCCTTCTTTGATTATCTCACTGTAACATGCTCTCTCTCTTTCTTCACCATATCTTGATCTTCTTTGTTCGTCATTCTTTCATTATTTACTCTCCCTCGACACATATAACTCAAAAACTTGAGTGTATGCTTACTTCAATTTCTAAGTTTCCGAGCCATAAAAAACCATCAAAATTGTCATCAATAATTTTATTGTACCTTTCCTCTAGGGTCAGTTCATCAACTCCGTCCTCTCCATTAAATATTCTTAAAATAACGCAATGCATAACCGATTCATGACGGTGCGTTACGACTTCACATTATAGAGTTGTCGCAAACGAACGATCCACACTTCGCAAAAGCTGGGGGCCAACTGCCACCGGCCTCCAGCATTCTCTGAGACTTCCCTCCCTCGAACCCAGCCAGAGAAACCGCCACCCAACCGTCCGTCCGTCTATCCGGGAAAAAACAAGTCCTACTACTTCCATTCAGAAGGCCATCAGAAAATATAAGTACTTCTAACACCTTAAGGTTTGAGGTCCATTTAGAAGGAGTACTATATATAATTCCATATAAAATAATTGGAATTCGAAAGACATTATAGATGTAGTTTACGTTGAATTAGAGCAATAAAAACCCTTACGCTTAACTGTTTTTCTATAAGCAAGGCATAAATGTTCTTATGTATTTTTATTTGAAGAATATACCGCAATTATATACGCTCTGTAAAATAATAATTCCATGAATCTGAAATTCGTGAATTATTTACAAGTTATTTAAATGTATTGACCTGAAATGGGCAATTTTTAGTCTTTACGGGTACACTTCATAAAACTGAACGGCTATCCTCCCTTTATAATTATACACCCGACCATTATTACAACAAAATATCCTCCAAACCATTTATGAGAAGGCACTCAATTATTAGGAACTCGGAAATTGTTTGACCTCTGGCTAATTTCCATCCTCTTTATAGGTACATGTATGTATATCCCAAAAGGTTTTCATACATGAATCAGACCTCCATTCTTTCCCGTATTCGTATTAATATATAGAAAAGGTAAAAAATCCATTTGCAAAATTCATGATATTGTATTTTTTATCTACCGGGTAAATATTCAAAGATGTATTCACGAAGAGGATGAACATGATGATTTGGAGTTTAGCTTATTGCAACACCAATATACTATTTGGGAAGCAATAGATAAGGGAAATAATACTTCGAAGTTCAGAATCGTTTTATTTCAAAGAAGTTGAGAGTATACTTTAGACTTTTTTTAAGGAATGAATATTCTAGCAACATGAAGGAAAAGAAGTGCCACATAGCTGAAGAAGCGAGGAAGTTGTCGGAGACATTGGTAGCACATGAAAGTGGTTAGAGAAGAAATGGAAAATTATCAGGATATTTAAGGATGTGTTAAAAAGACAGGATACTACTTAACAAATGAATAATAATAACCAATTGACGATTAGTAACTTTGCGAAAAAGAAAATAATACGGGGACATGTGTGCAGAGGGGTTTCCAAAGTCATTAAATGTCCTAACTAACGATATATTAGGTAAAATGGAACTTCATGATGTCCAATGTCTATTTTGCCCCGAGTTCATATTGTAAGCCGTTTATTGTTTTAAATATATGGTGGTGCGCATATAGGGTTGTTCAATTTTGAAAAATATATACTTAAACCGAAATGTTTTTATTTTGCTGACCGTTTTCGTAAAGGTAATTCTCTTTTCAGCATTCCATTTATATTTCTTATCGTAGACAAGCCGACTTCCGGTGAGAGACAAATACACAAGCATTTTAAAACCAAATGTTACGATCTTCATAAATCATATTATTAACAAAGACATGATGAAATGGTGAAATTTGTCCTCCCTACTTCTCATTATATCCTAATTTATTAGGAATCTATAATAAATTATATATACCTGTATGTAAGTTGAATGCTGTGGAAGAAAAATAGCTCTTCGGTTTAGGTATTCAGGATCGTCGATTAAATTAAAAATCCCTCACCCAGACCTATTTAGATAATATAGATGCATATAAAAGATGTGGAGAATAGCAACACAAAAAAGGAGAGCAGAAGCATTGGGAACGAGGTGCAGCAAGTCAATGTTAAAAGATGCAGTGGAAAGCCCCAGGTAGTCCATGCCAACACGGAATAAGGAATAAAATTTATACACACATATTTGAAATAAGGAGAAATCAACTCATAAAAGATAACCCTGAGGAAATACTCTACATTTTGCACTTCATATGTGGTTTCACGTTCATCGCAAAAAGCAGAACCTGCTAGAGAATAGTCCTTCGTTCATGAAATTTTCTTGATTAATACTATGAACCCTGATTATTTAAAACTAATTGTTATGTTATACCTTTTTCCGAAAAAAGAAAGTAAGTAGATTAACGCAAATATTACAACATTGCAACAATAAATTTAGGAGTTTCCCCATATTTAGAAGAAATATTTCACCCATTCCTCATGATGGAAAAAACTATTAAAATATTTATTCTTCCCGGTTTTCAGCGTCCTTTAGCTACAGTTTATACCTCATTCTATTTGTCCAGTTTCAATGATATAATCAAATGTATTCAAAATCAAGAAATGATATGTATTCATTCACATACACATGAATTAGTCAAAAATATGAGCTATGGGGAATTTTAAGGTACCTACTCAGTATGATGACGTCATATTCCACGGTGAACTCAATTCGCAAGAGTTTTTTGCTCCAATATATAACATATAGCACTCTAACTCGAGCTAGATTCGTAAACGCCGTGTTAGAAAGAGCCGGTGAGTGTATTAACGCATTAGACTACCCTATGTGCAAATTTTCAATGAAATTTTGAATGTAACCAACAAATCGTATCGTGATTTGTTTCGGAAGCTCATCTGCCTGTGAGTCGTCAATGAGTCTATTTACTTCATCATTCCCCGATCATGAGCGAATATGTACTTCATTCAATAAATCTGGCCCCAGTCTGCGGTCGCGTCACCCGCGGCGGCCATCCCCGCTGCACGCTGCCGTTTAGAGGCCATTCAATCGCCCCGCTCGGCAATGGCTCGGAACATCCGCTCCTATCCACATTGTTTCCCAAATTATGCCAAAAGATAATTTGATCGGATGAATTATCAGCATCATAAGCCCTAAGCTTTGACGTTTTTCAATTATGTATCGAAATTTAGATAATACCAAATTTGATACTCTTCCAACGACATTCTCAATGTAATGAGGAAAGATGAAGATACTTTGCAATTCCACCCTCATCGTGAAGGAATTCCACTAAGGTAAACCTAAAATTGTAATGATTATGCTCCATGTAACTTGTTGGGCGAACACTGCCGGAATTCGCTGGTTTTAGCTATATTAACTAAGGTTTTCCTTAGCTCTAAATATATAAATTTCCCAACTGAAATCAAAATGCTATTAACGATTAAAACCTCACATATCTGGGAAGGATTTGAACCTGCGACATTGCGATTGACTAGTTCCCGTGTTACCAATGGAGATAATAGGGTCGGCTAGGAATACATTCATGTTTCTAGGGCTATAGATGCACGATTTTATCTTAAATATGCTCATATTTGCCAACGAATTATTAAATGCAATATTGCTGAGAATTATTGTGCATTTTGTGTTCCCTGTTCTTTTTTGCGTGAGTTTCCATGATAGAAATTTCCTACAATGTTTGGCCCCTTTTATCATTATCATCCTCCACTCGGTATGAACCTTAAAACATACTCTTACGTGATAACTTCAATACCCCATTCTCATTAATGCGCATATGTAGCCTATTTGCTCTGTTTTCTTCTCCACTTTTATTCATTGTAGCCCATAATTTTAGGATTTCTGATTCATCTTGAGATGAAATTTAAATTTGAAGGCACCGTGACTGATCAAGGCGAATGATTTTTACACTCTTAAATTGTTGCATTGAAATGCACATTAGCGGATGACTCCGTTAAAAGTTACTGTTTCGGCATCTCCCGCAGTTTCTTTGGAATTTATTTAAATGAAGTTCTGATCTCGAGGTTCAGAGGTAAAACTAAGTTCCTGATTGCAATACAACCTACCAAAGAGATGCAATGAAATACGACTTAACAGTCAGTGTTCAGTCGTCCCAAACAGAAATAAGGCAAACCTAAGCATTCAATTAGAATTATCATATACCGGTATTATCAGCATGACACTTTTTTCAGAGTATATATATAGTATTAGAGGTATTACTACTACTACGTAAAAGTGAAAAAAACCATTGACTTTAATGTTTTCGAACGATAATTTCGATTCGTTAAGGTTTGTTGATATGAATGACCAAATTCACTTTAATAACACAATAGAAATGAGAAATACGTTCATACTAAAAACCAGAACACACAAGAATCTCAGATATATTATCATCCATAATTTCTTTCGTGCGAAGAATGTAATTTACAAGTGTATGTTGACATAGATACTGCTTTAACGATTGTAGAATTTCATATTTATGAGAAAAAAAGAATGTGAATCTTACTGTACTATTTACTTTCCGTAGCTTTGAAGGTGATTTCATTGATTTTACGTGGTTTTGAATGTGTAGAGCTATCCCATAGCTTCGCTGTAGGCCAGAGAAGTTATAGGCAATAGTTTTACTGGCTTAACCAGTTTTTATATGACTAACGTTTTTTGCCAACTGCATATAGAGAACTACTTTTAATCAAACAAACTTGAATTAATCGACAATGAGAGCAAAAATTATTCCACGGTACTAGGTACCTATTTATTGCGGCAAAACCTTAAGAATTACGACTGTTTTGGAGATTTGGGACTAAATAACTGCGAAAGTATCTCCTAGTGATATTGGTCAATGCAGAAGTTACTCGGCAACCAAGAAGCCTGCAGCTACTTGTTTTATATTTCAAATCCTTTCCTTTGATAACATTTTCATGGAGCTGTCAAGTAAATTTGAGCTCACCCAACCTATTAACTAAGCTTTCTCCTACTGTGAACATCCTCCTACTAATATTTTGTAGCACAAGACGCTATACTTTGATGTTTTCAAGTTTTCAGTTTGCTATAGATATTTTTGTTTTCTATTTTGCCATTCCTTTGAAAAATTTTCAATTTCCTTTAATTTTCATACAGTGAATGTATTCAGTTTTTGAGCTTATTTAACTGAACGGACAAAGACTTAACTCCATATAGACTATTGAAAAAAGGGATTTTTAGGAAATGTTAGATTAAAATGTTCGGAAAAATGGTGATGTATAAAAATACAAGTAAATCTAGAGGTTATTTAAGGGACATTGTACTCAATATAAAATTCGAACTAACAAATTTCAACCAAACGACAATATGAAGTTGGAAAGAAACTTTTCCAAGGAGGAAGGAATTGATGACAAGGACTTTAAGCTAGGATGTTAAGGATAAAGGCTCGTCAAAACTTTGAAATGGAACGTAGTTTTGTACGGCGGGAAAACATGTTCATTGAATCAGGGTGAAAAAGGTGAAGTGAACAGTAAGGAATACAAACGAGGAGGTTCTCGTACTAGTGCGGAGGGGAGGAGAAGGGAGTGTTGGGAAAAATCCAAAGGAGAGAGGAAAGATGGATGCAGGCCATTTTGATTAGCGATGGGCTCCTGAAGACTGTGATAGGTAGGAGAATGTTAGGCTAGCAAAGATGGACCAGGAGAAGGTTAGGGACCTTAGAAGATTTGATGACCTTTTTTCAAAAAAAATACATGCCGACGGTCACCCTATGTTCAAAGAATTATTGTTATATATTCAGTTTAAACTGAGAGATGATATTTTCATTTATAAACGCCATTGTTCATTTATAAATGAATTGCATTTATTCAATGACATGTTATCATCTATTCTTTCCTCTATATCTTTTATGCCTTCAGACTGTTAATATATAATTGGTAATATTATTGCCTCCAGATTACCTCAAAATTGTTTATATATATGATTGTTAATATTAAGATTCTTCGGCGTGAGCAAATTATTCCTCAATAAGACATGATTTTCTCAAGCCTGTCTTATCCACGCGTGCATTGTAGCATGGGATGGGACGGCAATACTTCAACACTTTAATAATATTTTCATAGCAATCACCCAGAACTAAAATAAATTGCCCGTAAAATAATTTTACTGCCATTTTCTCGCAATTATTAGCAAAAATTGGTCCTATGCGCGAATATGGGCCATTCGTGTCTGCCTATGGAATGTTCGAAGAGATATGTGTTCAGTTCACGTGATCAAACTACCGACTGAACGAGGACATAAGCCCGGGAGCATGCTCAGGGAAATTAATACATGTCAAACAAATAGACAAATCTCCTTTCCACCTTAACTAGGGAACAGCAGTCTCCAGATTTCTATATGTTTATCCTAACATCAGAAGTTGTGAGAAAGCAGAAAAGGATTTCGCTTAATGAATTCATCTACTTTTTCGTAGTAGAATTTCCAACTATCTCTCACCAAATTTAAGTTTTCTCGAATCACTTTTGAAAGATTTAAAAAATACTTAATGCGTGTTATGTAGGCAGTAAACTGTCGGAAGTTACGGAGTATGTAGAAAAAGCGTGGTGGAGACCATTCTAAAATTCTGCTCCTCTCTTTCTTCTAAGCCCTCGCCCTCATCAGCCACCTCTTCTAGTATTTCAACTCCGAGTACATCCATTCCCCTGAGAATTTTCTTTCTGCGCTTAGCGCAACTCGGATCTCACTGTAGAGAACTCTGTTGGTTCTTCCCACTGTGCCGCCCGTACGTCCTTCTCCGAGTCGGAGACTCAGTCACTCACCCATCAGTCAGTCCTTTCCTGCCTCGACGTCCCGCTTACCCTGTTCCGTCCCTAAGCCCACCCCTGCTCTATAACTCTCCCCTACACCCCTCTTACCCAACACCAACATCACCTCACCCCTCTCCTGAAGCGACGGAGCCCTACGGTGAACGATGAGTCATTACCAGCACAACGCTAAATTATTGATGATGATGTGCGAAGCCACCGCCGAATCGATACACGTTGGCGAGGTTTAAGTGGTGCCAAGTGGTAAGTCTTTTTTCGCGTGGGATGAGTAAGTGTGGGGGAAGCGGGGAAGGAGGAGGTCTCTCTCTCTCTCTCTCTGTTGTGGGTCACAGAAGGCTAGCAGTGTCGGGGAGATGGAAAGAATTCACGCCGCTGCCTTCGTCCGCCGGAGTAGTCCGAAGGAGGTTTTCAGGACTCCCAACGTGGGGAGGGAGGTGGAAGGAGGTAGTATATGGGAGCGAGCGATCGCGAGATGGCTCTCTTTCGGAGGGAGCGGGAGATCTAAATTTACATTGTTTTTAAGGGAGAGGGTGGGCAATCGGGGTTAAGGGAGGTTGAGAGGAAAGAAAGAGGACAAGGTTGAAAATATATATACAACGCTAAATAAAAGAAAGCCCGAGGAAGTTTTATTAATTTAGTGGGTATTGAATATTTTAAATGGAATATTGACTCCGGGTCTAAGCCTGCCTCATTACTCCCCCCTACCTACAGATATACTTGTTTGTTCGATTATCTCATCTTTCTTTAAAGGTTTTGAGTGACGTAGCGAGAGAAGGACGGCTTGTTTTCGGTCTTAAGGGTGTCACTCATTGATTTGACAAAGATGGTCACTGCTGAAGACTTTCTGTTGGATATCTAGGGTAATCCGATAGAATGTTTATTTAAAACGATATCTGTCAACACTGACATAAATGAATGAACAAGAGGCATGGTCTGAAATATGCCGAGCAATTACAAATCCCTCCACGTCTATCTCTTTTCGATACTCTACGAAGACATTCACTTCATCTATGAGAGATATATCCGTAACTATTTCGAATTTTTTATATTCATCCCTCATAGATTATTGATGACAAACTTTTGTCGAAAAATCAATACATAAGAATTAATCAATAGACTAATGAAGCATGTTAAATATTTTTTGCGCCTATCGAATGTTTCCTTGCGTTTAAGTAATTTAAGAATGAAAAATGGTCCTTTTCCCTTTGATCTTTCCGATGTCATCAGTGCTCTCGTGGAAATTCTTACGCACTGTTAGTCACATCATTAATAATTAATCAGTGCATTAACATTTTAGCGTTAGCGGAGAGAGGTATGGAATCCCCGACCGTGAAAATGGAAAGGGAATAACTAATGGCTCCGTTGAAAAGGGAAATCTTTATAAACTACTCGATAACCTCCTCGATTAGTCATAATCTGGGATTTGGAGGCTGAATCTCAAAAGCCTCCCCATGAAACGGGTTTGAGCGTGATTTCCTTTGTCGGAAGGCAGGGAGGCCCACTAAGTGACAATGTGGGGTGAGACGTGAGGGACGGCGTTGAAAGCATTCACACCCCGTTTGCGGCACCGAGTGGAATAAGAGGAAGAGCGGTTAGTGAATTAGGCATAAGACATATCGCACAAGGAAGTAAATGGTCTATGAGTAACTAGTTTGGTAGAGAGGTATGTATTTTGATGAATATTTTCCCGCATTCTACTCCATTGTTTTAAGACAATTGATAAGATATAATCTACATCCGTACGGTATTCCATCTGACGCCACTGATATGATAAAATATATTATATTGAAATTTTTATACAGAAAAACAAAACGACAAAATGGCAAACAGACAAAATGGTCTAACAGACAAAAATGGCGAGAAAATGTGAGGGAAATGGAAAACTCCGAGGCAGAAGATGTTGAGATATTCAAAATAAATAAATGTTCAAGAATAAAATTGGCATGCTAAAGTGGATAATTAAGCTGAAAAGTTAAAGAGCAAATGCGAACACTTAGGGCATGGATATGCTTAACTGGAATCGTCAATGAGGTAGCATAGTGACATAAAATTTACTTTTAATTAGAGATCTGAATAAAAAAACGAGATATTTAATACATTCCCCAAAAATATTTACCACTAATGCTGCAATAATCAGCGCAAAGGTCAGAGTAATAGGTGAGGGCTAAAGTTACGCCGAACTAAACCCTAGGCCGGTGAAATTTGTATTATCAAGATATGGAAGTCAGTTCCTTTGTCTGTGCTGCCATTTGTTTTTCTAAATATGCTAATCACTTATTACGCAACCGTTGAATTTAAATTGGGTTTTTTATAGGCATTACCCAAAAATTGCGTAAAATGTTCATCTTAATAATACCCAAGTAGATTATGAACAATATATCCAGAGTAGCTTCTTAATTGAGACATAATACTATATGCTTAGCCCAAGAAAACATCTACATAATACCCCGCAAGCCGCCGCAAGGGTGTGTGGCGGGGGGTGTTAGGTCACCACCCGTAAATAGGAACAATATTACATGCAAAATCAACACATACATGCAAAACTACACCCACAGCGGCGTACACAATCATGCAAAAATCCCTTCATCCAACACTTAAGCAAACACATACACCATGAACCAACAAACAACTGCACCCCAGGATGTAGCATGAAAGCCATCCAACAACGCGCAAGCCAGAACATGAAACGTAAGAAGGCTAACTTCCAATATCACATGAACATGAAACATAAAACGCTCTCCTCCCGAAGGACAAAGTTAGGGAATGTGACCCAACGCTTAGCAAAACAATAATTCTTCCACAGGGAAAGACCCAGATATTTAATATATTCGTCGAATATTACGATAAAAATTCCTCTTTGTCTCGCATAATTTGTGACCACAAAAGCAAATATCTCACATATGGAAATTTGAACCACCAGAAAGTGAAATCAAATAGAATACTAATAATAATCACTAATCGGTGGTTTAGCCCTTCCCTGCCACACGCCCTCTTGATGATTAGCCGGTAGGATTTAGAGTTAGATGCAAGTTCATTAACCACTCAGAAATACAGATATAATTAGAAAATCAACAGAATATAATTAATATTAACACGTTCAGCACCTAATCACTTCCCAAATCATTTTCACATAATTGAAAACAAGAAATTCAGTAATAAAAAATGCATAGGGTTTCTATGCGTGAGTATTCAGCCAAACGTTATTCTTCACTCACCATCAACATATAAAAAAATATTAATCTTAATTATATTATTCTTTCCAATTTAAGATCAATTTTACAAATTACACTCTTTCCCTCAAGCAACGACTCCATTAATGTTCTTCATTCCATAAAACAGAATTTACTTTTTATTGAATGTCGACTAAATCATCATTCCGGCATACTAAAATGAAATTTTTCGATTGTAGCAATTAACCAAAAAAATAGAGAGAGAAGCATATGTTTCAACAATTTTACTTACATTATTAAAGGACTATTATTACATACGAAATTCCCCGCTAACAGAACTATCTTATAAAATGAAACAGTAATCATGACTCCGTAGAATCAATGACTTTGCTTTAGTCTCATAAGATCATTTTTTTAAAGTTATCGCTTTGCCTTTGAGCAATATTAGAGATTTGGCTAAATCTACTTTTGGTTGTTATAGCACCCGTGGTGCAACTCATTTATGTCTAGCACGCTCGCATTAAACAATTCCAAGAGAATAGAATATTCTCGAAACGCTAAAGTTTTCAAGAAGAATGGATAATAGAGTTTCACTTTTTTACTTAAGCGCCGATTTGATAGCAATCATAAATTGTCCATGTAGGAGCCAGTTAGTAATATAGGAAATGGTGTGTGACTTTCTATTTATCGGGTTATCTTCATGTCTACTGTGAATCACCAATAGACTAACCTCTGCCCGACAACTAGTTACCGACCGGAGCGTTGGGCTCACACGCTCTCTCCCGTCAATGTGTGTGACGTCGTTTGTTAAGAGTACCTCTAGGAATATGAACTGGAAATGATATTGCACCAGTTCGTACACTGCCTCAACTATGTCGTCTATATTCGTTTTGTAGGATAGAAATTTTAAGGAGTCCCTAAGGCTGCTCATTTTAAAACGAGAAGACTACCGTGGAGACGATTTTCATCATAGAGGTACAAGTTTAAAATATGAAAATTTAAAAAAAACAATATCTTTCGGATACAATATATTGAGGTTAATAAAATTAAGTCTTTTTTCATTCATTCAGTTAAAACTACCACCAGGATAATTTGATACGCGACTTTATATAATTAAGTATAATTAAGTAAGTTAAGTAAAATACTTGTGCATTTTTAAAGGATTGTATTAGCTTTTATTCGCTAATTACTTAATAACTCATGATTTAGAAATATAGGAGAACGGTCGAATTCGACACTATTCGTACGAAAAGCGTTAAGTTCAAAGCGAATACACATATTTTCATATTGACAACTGATTCGATATAATCTCTACCTGATCGCTTGAAAACATTTTATTTCGATTTCCTTCTATGAGATTTGGTTTTGCTCAGCTTCCATTTCACTCCAATTCCGTTTACGTCCAGTGCTCGCGAGGTAAGGGGGCCGATTTCTACAGAGAAAATTATTAATGCCTCCCTCTCCTCAAGAAGAAGCGTAGTGTTTCATCTCCAATTGATATTCAAGAAATATAATTTTTTGTTGAATGTAATGCCATATATTGGTAATTATCTGCTCACGAATCTTTCCAGTGAAACACTCCCTCCTATGCAATGCAAGTATTTAAAATGCAAAAACCAGTCTCTTCTTACGTTATCCTGGAGCTTATGCAAATAGTTTGGATAAGCGTGTTGCAGACTTTCAGGAACACCCATCGCTACACATGAATTGGTGACCAGGCAGTTTTCCAGATTGCTATCGTGGTAAATTACCTTACAAATATATCCACATCTACATAGTAACGTGCAAGCCGACGCAAAGGCGTGTTGCGGGGGATTAGATGGCTTCGTTCGTTTGCGAAATTCATGCACTCTCAATCCATAGCCTATCATGCAGTTCAGGAAAAATAACATTTAGGCAATAATTCGACGCAAGGCTTAAAATACTAGGAATTATGATATATTAGAATGCTGTCAAGTGGAAGATCCTCTTTCATTGGCAGAGATTGAATTTCTGCTCTTACTTCATTCAGCGGTTGGAATATTAATATTGAATATTAATGGGTTTAAAATCATCCATGGAGCGTATTGAATTTTTATCTTTACCAACGAGGAAAATGGGATTGACCTATTACTGTCACATTCGATCAGGGTTGAACGGTTTAGATAGTATTCCTTGAAAAGCACTCATTTCCATGAATCATAGAAATCCGAACTTCCCGAAATCCCTGCACTTCGTCCTGCCTAGTGCAACCCACATCTCCTGCTCTCGCATCGTTCCATCAAGCATATTGCCGATGATGAATCGATGGATTGCAAAGCATCCAAATGGCACAGGGGAGGGACGTAAGGGTAACACGAAACAATCCATTGGAGACAACGGTTGAGCGAGCCCTTGCGGTAGGATGAGCAATCTCATCACTTAGTCGCAATTAACGGGTCACTCCCCAAAACGCGAAATCCGTTACGGGCAGAGCGGGATATGCATTTCATCCCGTCCGATCCCGACAAGCTGGCCCAGCTTGAGCACACCTCCCCGATGATTTAGAATTTTGAACGAAACGATTCCGGGTCCGCATTGATACTTACCCTATTTTTATAGTGAAACAATCAGTTAATCCGAGATATGTATGCGAATGAGCAAATTGCGTATCCTAAATGCACGGTTGTTTTGTTACAAACTTGTTCGGGAGTTCTACTATACTTTTAAGAATTTGTGCGGTTTTCATTTATCTCATTTAATCGAGTATCTAAGCACAAAACACAATGACTATAGGATTGAATCGCAATTTTGAGCAACACATACGCGAGTTTCAATGATTTGAATTTTATTTAAAAAGATTTATAAACATGATCTGGAAGTATTAGTTATCAAAACGTTTTTTAAGTGAATTTTCAAGTCTCTATTACATCATCCTCATTTCGCTATCAGTTGTGTAATTTATGGTTCCTTTTGCTAAATCCAAAAAAAATCAAATATTCTTAGGTTTTTCTCGAGTTTGGTGGTGAAATTGACAACATTTCGTAAGCTGGACAATATATAATTGTTAAATATACCACGTTCTTCACAGTGGTCACCAAAAATTAACTTCCGAAGATTATGTCACACTATGTAATGCAACACAAATTTCGCTGTCGTAGGAGTTAATAATTTGGCATGAAATTATCAATTGCCTTATTTCCATAAACCTTTAACTATTTCCATTCTATTGTGAATAGTAAGTTGATAAAGAGTGTGAGACAGTTATCAACATTTCAAACAAGAAAGGCTATTGCAAATGGTATAGAAAATATTATTAAATAATATACCCTATTAAAATGCTTTAATCATTTTTCCAGAGCAATCTTAGAAGATCATCATTAAATATTTATAAATTTCAATTGTATTTACAATGGATCGATTAATTATGCAAAATTAAACAAAATAAACTTAGTATATTGTTATTGAAATCCAATTTCACAGTTGTCCAAAGAACTATTAGAAGGCCATTGTCATTATTCATTATAAGCATTTGAAAACAAAAGAAAGAAAAACTAACTTTTAAAATAGAAAAAAGCGTAAAACATGAATTATTCATTTAGATATGAATTTTCATTTGCAAACGTCGAAGGGAAATAAGCTTGAACGCCGGTCTAACGCCATGAGTTAAGACACGCCTGCAAGTACATATTTTAACATTATTATTGATAGCTCGCCACAAAATATGTGCAAACATTAATTAGTCACAACGAACCAGTCACTCCCATTCAGCTAAAGGTTATGAATCTCTATCATAAAATTTGACTTCTTAAAACAACGCTTACATATTCCCTCGATTCCATTCCAAATGACCAAAATGGTACATCAAATTCAGTAATTTCCCTTTAAATTTTAATGGTGAATACTAATAGCCAGAATTTAATATTGTTGTCAGATGTTGCTGCTGCAGGGGATTAATAAAATAAATTATGATATCCATAATATGGATTATACAACATGTAACTTATATAGTAGATTATTCTGATTATATATTATGAAATGGAATGCGCCAAAATACGACAAAAGTCCTTCTTTAAATGAGTTCCCACTTAGCGCACAATATAAATTATTACCATAATGAATAATTGTCCAGATGAGCCTTAGCATATAGATTGTGTATTACTGATCAAATCACGAATGAAAATTTTAGATATTATAAGGATATCTCTATTACATAACCCAATGGTAGATTTTATCAATATGTCGTTTTTCCTATCGTTTTTGAGATTAAAAAACCTCGCAATTTTTAAGTAAGAAGTGCGCCATCAAGAAATATTCTGTACTGGCAGTAAATTTTTGTCAGCATGATATTAATGAAAAACTTCATGTAGGATTTGAAAATATGTTTTTCATTTGGATACTCAAGGCTTTTACTGACAAGCTATTTTGGAGAAAACTCTTGTGGAATAATAAACGAAAAATAAATATAAGTAAACAATGGGATATTTCTCACCAGCACCATGTGAAAACTAAAATCAGAATTGTCTTTTTATATCAAACTGTATGGAATCGCTATTGTGAGTAAAAGAAAAAAAATATTTTTTCGATAATTTCCAATTGAATCTCTTTTGAATGATACACATTGAATTGCCTAACCGGTAAGATTTTAAATGGGAGCTAAAAAGCAAAAATTAAAATTACGTTAATTTTTGAACAAGGTAATCCTATAATAAGTTAGTTGTTCACCTAACTAGAAAAACAAGAGTTTTCACAGAGAATTTGTATACTTGTACACTTGTTCGTGTCCACATACTTCCCAAATCATCCGCTTCATTTGTTACCACAACTACACTTTTCAACAGGACCGTATAGTAATCTTTTTCTTTTCAAACCCCCGGTATAATCATGCCCCCAATCCATTATGACCTTCTACGAACCACCTCCTCCTCCTCGAATTGAAATTTGACCACATGCGTCGACCAAATGGTGGGGGAAGGTAACGTGTCCCCCCATTATCATGTAACCGGCAGTCCCCCATCAAACTCCCCTTATATCCACCCCGTCCACACATCAGCCCAGGGAAACGAGAGGTAAAAAAAGAGGGAAGAGACTGCATCGCTTTGCCCATAGAAATTCTTATGTGAGGCAGCACGAGATGGATTTATCGATGAGAGTTGGGGCTGGTTTTGGGGAAGGCAGTGACGTTGAGACGGGGGAGATGGTGAATAGGTTTTTGTTACGGAAAATCTGAGATGCTGAGGGGATGGGTTGTAACGTACGGTATTGGCCAAAAGTGTATGAGGAAAACGGGGTGATGTGGAAGACGTTCCAGATCTACTCAGGGAAGAGGGATGGGAAAAGGTGGAGTAGGATTTGTCCCTTGATACATCTCTACACAACCTATCTTCTGAGGGAGGAGTCATCTGTTAAGCCGTGTTCCATCTTTCCTGCATTAGCCGTATCTTCAGTCATCTTCCTTCCTGAGCTTCCTAGCCCCTCTCCGTAGCCTACCACCTCACTACCCCCGGGCCCCTTCGCCTCCCCCACCCACCTCATCCATCCTCCCTCTTCCTTCAATCATGAAGTATTGCCTCTCCACCTCGCTCCAGCCCACCCCCTGTTTTGTCCCTCACCCGTCTTCGGCATTGTAACCGAAAAAATATATAGCCGACCTTCTTTAAGCTTGGAAATATTGCGTTACAAGGGGGATGGGGTATTTTTCTCCAGCCCTTCTCGTCTTTTAGCCCTTGCAGGGGAGTGAGTTAATAGATTATACGTACCTCTCGTTCCGAATACGAAATATTTTACTGTATGGGCACAATTTTCTCCCTCTACCAGTTGGTGGTGGAAACTTTCGAAGAAGAATATTGAGAAAAAAGTTGAAGAATATAAAGAAAAATGTTTCCCTCGTTGTCTTCTGGGAAAACTATTGCGGAATAAGGGTTTAGCATAAACGTTGCAAGCAAATATTTGAAGAAAAACGAATTTTGGACCCAATTCGTACCGTCTGTTAACATTCTGAATTGAAATCAAGGAAATTACGTATTAAAATTTGTAAGATGAAATGATGACTCCAATTCATTTTATTTTCTGCGTATTTCACCATTTAAATATTTAGAGCTCCACAAAAGCGTTTCAAGCACAAACTAACTGTCAATATAAAAGTCACAGAGTTTATAGTACACGTAAATATCGGGCGATAATAATTTAATATTTACAGTTCTATCATGAATTCAAATATTTTACATTGTAAAAATTTTAAATAAATATCAAGCAGGTATTTCCTATGTCAGATAGGTGTTTTTATGTGCTTGTGACCCAAGTAGGATGATCATTTAAATGTCACATAAAAATACTATAAAATACGAAGAATGTTCAATTATTCTTACCAAAAAATTATAATGAACACACGAGTAAAAATAAATCGTTGAATAGAGAGCCAGGGTGAGCAGATACGCGGTGGATATTGAAAGAGAAGCACGGGGACGGCTGTAGTTTGGAATGAAATTAGGTGTAAAACTTAGGAAAGTTGTTATATTTACGGATGATCAATCTACTTTATCAACCAAGAGAGTGAAATGACTATTTTGCGAATTACTAAACCCTTACACTAATAATCAGTCAATACGTACAAAGACGACAGTAATGAGGTCTACAAGAAAAAGGAAAAACCAAGTAAATTGAAATTTTGGGTTATAAATTGGTGCTCGTAGGACATTTCACCTTTAGATGAAGCGAGTATGGACAAAGAAGTAGGAAGATACAATCAAGGACTGCGTCAGCTAAAGAAGCATTTATAAAGAGCAGTGTATTCATGAAAAGGATATTATGTAAAGATTAGTGAAAACTTTCATATTTATAATAATTTTGCTTGGCACTGGAACCCGCTTGTTATAGATAGAGGATAAGCATAAATCGGAGGCTCTTGAAATGTGAATATGGAGAAGAATTCAGAAAGTAGAAGGGAGAGAGAGTGAAATAATTGAATGCAAAGTATAGACAGGTAAGGAAGAAGGTTGAGAGAAACTCGCGGGAGGCACTAGGAAGGGATTCAGGAGAAATGAAAGAGTACTGGAATGGGTGGAGGGGAGAATATCGGTTAAGCGAGGTAGAAGAAGGAAAGTATTAGGCATGCTGGACGAAATAAAGGCAGAGTATTATATAATTTTGTGTGAAACTATACGGGATTTACAGGTGCATTAGTTCTAACTTATACGATCCTCAGTGCTTAGTAC
This sequence comes from Hetaerina americana, assembly GCF_022747635.1. Taxonomy (NCBI): domain Eukaryota; kingdom Metazoa; phylum Arthropoda; class Insecta; order Odonata; family Calopterygidae; genus Hetaerina; species Hetaerina americana. Next base: position 60,799,395 of record NW_027287205.1, on the reverse strand, counting down.
GTTGGTCCATCGAAAACGTTAATTTTTTGGTATATTACACTGATTGATTAGTTTCTTATTAATGATCCAGAACAAATAAATTATCAAAATAAACTATTGCTATATTATTTGCCATAATGATGCGCATATGTGTGTCTACTTATACTCAGTGCATCATTTTATTATTTGATTGCAAAAAAAGCTCTTGGACCGGACAGCTTAGAATGTAGGACAAAGACTATTTGCTCAAACATCTACCATCCTGGTATATAAAACGCACTTTTTAAGGGACATGCGCTTGATAACATGCAATGGTAAATGGAGGTGTCGACTTATTCTCTAAAAGAACGGTTATAATTAGTAATTTAGCAAATACAAAACCAAAACTTATGTAATTATTTATGGATGTTAAAATACGACTATTATGTTCACCAAGGTATTTAATCTGAAGGTTAGTTTCGATAGGTAAGGATATTACTGTCAAAGTTTCACGACTATTTGCTATGAAAATAGAGTTGCCGTATGATTTAGTGGATCTCACTTCAACTATAGTATAGTAAAATTCCTTTCGCTTGACAGCCGTAACCTTTATCAAAATTATTTCATGTACTAAAGGTTGGCTAGAAATTGCCAAAATTCGCGCTTCAATAAAAGTTTGAATGTTCAAATGCGGTTAGCCGCTCACCCTCATTTGTTGATTGCAAAATTAAGACATTCAAGAAAAAAGCTATTTTCCTTCCCTGAGAAACCATATGCTTTCCGACTAAGCTCTAATCACCAGAAAATCACGCCACGTATATTTTAGACGCGGCATCATAGAAGCTCAAATTCCCCACGGTCATTATCCGAACGCTTTACATTCTATGCTACCGCGTACTGAAATATGGGTAAAGTATAAATGTGTAGAACGTCATTTCACCAATTTACGATCAATTTAAAGACAAAGTTAAGGCATAATGATGTACGACTTCCATCATGGAATCAAGCTCATCACAACCAAATGGTAGTATTTCACGTTTATGAAGATAAATATACATTTTCTATGTTGATATCAGGAGGTATATTTTGTATAAAGTAATTTCTGGTTTCAAACATAGGTTCATGAGTAATGGTTAAACATACAGACAAGATCGATACCTGGATAGTTTTGCGGTCTTTTGGTTTGGTCAACAAGGTTTTTGAATGTTATTTTGTTGTAATCTCCTCCTTTACCTCGTAATTTTCTATCTAATTATCTCAGAAAAATATTTTCTATTTCTTATTTATGCTGCATTTTACATTTCATTAGCCTTTGCCTTAATTTTCTCGCGGTCAACGCGTATTTTCAAAATGTTTTCAGTAATTTCCAGTCATTCTCTGTCATGTTTTTCTATTTTGAAATAAAAATCAGGCTCTGCAGCCAAATATGCCGGCTCGAGTTGTTCCTATATTTTGAACTTTATTTTTGATAGCACTCAAAATTACATTTTAGAAGTCTAACTAAGTTGTTTACGCGATTGGAATTTTATTTTCCCATTTTTATTTCCAATAATCAAATAAACCTTACTATTATGATTAAATTGGTAACCCAAGAGAAAAAGACTAAGTAAATCTTCTAATAACTCCGAAAAATATATCCATTTTCATTCATATGCCTATGAATCAGATAAGCAGCCAATAAATATGAAGTAAGCTATCCTATATCAATATCTGGTATCAACAGATAGTGGTACAATGAAAAATCCAATAGTTATTGGTGGACGATACAAATAAAATAAAAATATTAATGTAATCATGAGATACTTCAATTTAACCTCATCTATATTGATTATAATAAATCATAAAATATTAATAGAAAAGTTCAGGTCCTTTAATGTGAATGATAATGCAAAAATAAATATTCAAATATTTAGGGGAAATTTAGCAATAGCTCTCACAAGTGACCCGGTCATTTTTGACATTGATAGTCTACTGTGTACACACAATCATATTTTAAGGTGATAAAGAAGAGAATAGTTTTCAAAGCTTGAAAAATAATAACACGAAATGAGAGAAGGTTAACAGACATTGAAAATTGAAATTGAAAATTATATCATGCAAAATATCACGTACTCTGAAGGGAGGAATATTCTTTTTATCTCCTCTAAGAAGTCGTGACAGCCACTGAAAAGGGTAGTTACATATCTCCCTAGACACCGACCTCAGCGTGTTTTAACCCAGCCACCGCATCTTCCCGGTAAGTCTTAAGCCACCCTAGGTTCCCGCGTCCCGCTCTCCGCCTCATTACGACCATTCTTCCTTTCATTTGCCCCTCACTTCTAGTCTTATTTAAATCTCCAGTATTTCTCCACAGAATCTGTCATTCCCTCCCTCCTCAACCTTTATCCATTTGCAAACACACGGGGTGTAATTCCCCAACGCGCACCCCACGGCAGCACATCGCCACCCCGATCCGATATTTCTCTCCCTAGCGACGCTCTAATTCTCCCCCCTTCCTCACTCTGCCTACGCTGATTCAAACTACCATCCGTTACACCCTCTCCCGACCCTGGCTCCCCATAGAAAAACTACTTGTTAATCTTCTTCTTAACCCACTGTCTCTCCATCGTAATGCACTCCCGTGTTTCAGTTTCCCCCTCACCCTTTAGAATGGCAGGAACTAACCATTTCCTCATCCTTCATACAATTGCGCCCATTATATTTCTGCTTAGTATCATTCGACTGAAGCCCTTGCTTGCTTAGACGAAACTGAAAAAGAGTACTCTCTCTTTACCTCTCACTCTCCTTCAACTTAATACCTCTCTCCATTAATTGAATGCAAGTAAAAGATGGAGCGGTGCCCTGGAATTTTGGGGAGGAAGTTGATTTCTTCATAGGGGTTAGAGGTGGGTTTTCCGTCGATAGCAAGGGACAATAACGTACAGGAGCATGTTTATGACGTAGATAGAGTAGGAGAGTGATGCCGCTTATTGGGAAGAAAGATAGATGCGCTTTAAGATGATTCCGGTAATAAATGTTGACCATGACACAGGGTCTAGAATCTCAGTTTACGTAAATAACAAATCGCCAAGTACAAAGGGAAGCGTCCCTTCGCGGTTAGCGTAAGTAACATTTTGGGGAAAAATCGCGTTAATCTCTAGTGAGAAATAAAAATCATACCTGCATCTAACTAAGTCTAGAGTTAAACCGATTTTTCTTTACCAAGAAAAAGAATATTCTCCTGCTCCGATTGGACTGAGTGTCAGCTCCTATTAGAGCGAAATGAACGTTATGGGATATATAAATGTTCCAGTTTTATATGAATTCCCACCCTGGTGGGAAAAATGCCCGATATTGTAGTAACATGTGCTTTTTGATATTGATTCCAATCCGACATGTTGATTTAAACATACTTTATTGCCGTAAGGGTGGGCATTTTCAATTCATTGGCAGAAAAGACAAATAGTGAGCTCTTTATAAAAAATGTATCTGCATTTTCTATAGGTTTTTGTGCAAAATTGGATTTCATTCTAATGCTAGTAATAATTTTGTACTTTTTTTATTATTTTAGTCACCATATGTTCCTGGAACTTCATGTTTAGAAATGAAATATTGGGTCCACAGGAAGTTTAAATTACAACCTTAAATATGTTTAAATATACCGGCTAATACGGAATATGTTTGAAGGTATCTAACTAAAAACAGATATTGCGCAAATCTACCAAATCACATAATTCATAGTTATCAAAAATCACAAATAATTACAGAAGAAAATTCCCCATTTTTAAGATCCAATTTGAAATCGTTAATAACATTCTGCAAAAGTTATGAACCAGGCACAGGCTAGATTTTTCTGATCAGATATTACCTATATACACCTTTCTATTATTCCAATTAATTTGATTACATAGAATAACAAAACCCGGATGTTTACCTATGTTTTACTCGTAATAACAGCATACGAATGAACTCCTTTGATGAAAAATTGAAGCATCATGCATGGTTTGAATCGAAGCGCATATTTTACTTTTGCAAAGCTTTGCTGAGGGTTTATTAATAATAAACTTTTTAATTGAAGTGAGACAAGTATCACAGATTTATTCAAACATCAGCACTGAAGTTCAATCAGCATCAAGCAACCCTGATCAATTAGTCATAAACAGTTACTAGAACTGGCGGCTTTCGTAATCAGGACAGCAATGCATCAAATGAAATTTCTGTCATCATGCTCATGTGAACTAATCAATTTGGAGCAGTAGAAATTCATAGCCTGTATATGGCATTATTAAAGATAGCAATGCAAGAATTGAATTTGATTTTCATCTATTTGCCTTCAACTTACACCAACAGCAGCCAAAAAGGACAATAATTAGGACATAATTCAAATGGATTCTATATTCTTTTTGCGCCTGGTAGCACAAGGCAAATTACCATTCGATTTGGGGAAACGTAATTAAACCCTCTATATCTCGACGCGCGAATTGTAACAAAAAGAGGAAATAAAAAGTGATAATGTAGAAACTTTAGCTTATTCAAAATTCCATTCCATTGATTAAGCAGCGAAATAAATTATGATCTCCCGACAATATGACTTATTTCCGTCCTCCCTTCCAAACGCTCCCCTTTGCTTTTCTCAAAACCTCTCATAAGCCCAAATCAACCCTTTTTCCTCCGCAAGGCTTCCCTTGTATTGTCTCCTGTCTCCCCCTTTCCCCAATTCCTAACCCTTTTCCTTTTCCCTAACCAATTAGCAAAGAGAAATTGATGGGACAAAGTGAAGAAATGAACACAGACACAACATCGTCCCTTCTCAGCCCTGCGCCTCCCTTCTCAAGCCTCTCGCATCTCCCGGCTCAGCCCTCCCCTTCTCCAAAACTTCTTCTTCGTAGAATAGAAGGATAGACCACGGTCACCCTAAACACCACCACCAAAGGCTCTCAGAATCCAGAATACATCACGCACCCCCCCCCACAATTTTCCCATTCTCCGACGGAGACGGACGACCCCTCCCTCCTTCTCGGCCATCCTAAGCACTTCCAACCCTTTTAATTCTTAGAGCTTCACTCCCTCTCCCCCTCGGAAAAAAAACATTTTCTTCCCGGGGAGGAAGAATACGGGAATAACTCCGGCAGTGGACGTATTCATGAGACGATGTCGTCGGTGTCGGGGATGGGAATCGGTGGGGGGTTTTGGGGGTGTTCCGCGGGGCGGTCTGAGGGGCGGCTTGCGCGCTCAGTGCTTCTTTTCCGCCGCATGAAAAACTTTTCTTGAGAAATTTGTTTCGTTCGAAGTTTCCACCGGTCGGAAGTGAAGTTGGAGGTGGGGTGATGGTTTTTGATGCTGAACGAAGCCTGAGTCACTTCGGCTGTTTAACAAACGACCTTGTGTTTGGCAACAAAATGCATGGCAGCCGCTGCGGCAGAAACAACAAACAGTGATAGTTAAAGTTTTATGTGTTGATCAATTTTTCTATTAGTAGCAGCAACTCTGTAATCTCGTATTAGATAAACCCAGGCCTACCGCACTCAACAGTGTACCCTTCACTAATCCAGTCACAAGAAACACTGCACATTTGTACGAGTACAACAGAAATATTTTCTCAATTTTTAAGTTGTAATTACACATGCATTTATTTAAACGTGTGGATTGATTAATCACGAAATGTGATTGCAGCAAGTAAATCATGGGTTTAATGATGACAAGAGCATACGATGGGTTTAATGACGATAGGAATATAAGGGAGTGTCCGAAAAGTATACGAATTGCTTTTTTAATTATTTTTTTTATTGTGAGAGTGTTTTGCACTACAAATTTGCTCCAAGAGGTCTGGCGATCAACAAAAAACATTGAGTTGAAGTTCTGAAAAGATTGGGTAAAGAAAACGACTCTGGTCAATTGGTGACTGGCTTCTTCACCACGATAACGCTCCAGCGCATTAATCGAGCCTTGTGCAGCAAATTTTGGCGAAACGCAAAATTGTACAGCTTCGCCAACCTCCGTACAGTCCCGACAAAGCTTCCTGCGGCTTTTGAATGAAAATGACGCTCAAAGGAAAGCGGTTTGACGACATCAAGACGATTCAGACTAATGCGACGCGTGAGCTGAAGGCTATTCCAAAATCTACGTTCTAGGACTGCTTTAAGATGTGGAAGCACCGCTGAGAGCTTGTGGTTCAATCGAATAAGGACTACTTTGAAGGATGCCACGGCCCGGATGACGAAGATTAACACCAATGCGGGGATATGAACGCAGGTCGGATAGTTTTCGCACACACCTTGTATTAAGCTCTAAAATTAGTGATATTACTTCTGGCAGTTGATGATCAAGAGTTAGATGATATTGAAGATAATCCAATTTTTCAGTATTATTCACATCCACGACTTCAGCGAAGTCACCGAACGAAACTTTGGTGACTGATAGCAATTCATTAAGTTGTCGACACCGTTGGAAAATGGCATACATCCTGCAGCTCCTCCCTTTCTCGATTAAGGTACGATTCCGAGGGTGTACGCGATAATTAAGTCGTCACAACCACTCTCACATGGGCTTCGTGACTTTGTCGAAATATAATTACATTTAGAAATGACACATCACGCTGAATTTAAAAGTGTTTCCGAGGAAATGATATATTTCGGCACAATATTTCACCAGAAAATTTCACGAGGACTCTCGTGCTTTGGCTATGTTATTGTTCCAGGACAATATCGTACACGAATGCGACGAGAGGAATTCGGAAAACGATATTATGAAATTTATTCGCGCATACGCAGGCATCTAATTTCCCGGACTTATATGCCATCCAATTTGAATACAATTAGTCATATAGTTGCTCGTAGATAGGTGTAGGAGTGTAGGTGCAGAATTTCGTAGAAAAAGAGCCCTCTCTCAAAAATCTCGAAGTAAGTACTCTTAAATTTTTTAAATAAAAATTTGAACTCTCAGTTGCCTGTGTTGATGAAAGTTAATCCAAGCGGAAATTTTTAATTCTCTTTTCTTTGCTAATAAAATCATGGTTGCATTGTGGATATGTCAAAACACTTGTTATATGAAGAAATGTGCATTCAGGAGACCATATTGTTACAATAAAATCTAGATTCACATTTCTCTCCTACATCCAGCAGGAATTTATAAATTGCAGAAAAGTAAAGGATACATAGAAGCAATACAAGAAAAGTGTAAATGCTGAATTAGAAAGCAAGAGATTAAAAAATATAGACAGCAGAAAACTTTACTCTTGAGGGAATTATTTTTAGATAAATGGGCGTAGAAAAATGGATATTTGGAGGAATACATCGTTTGATAAATAAGCATTATAAACAAGGTGTAGGTGATGAAAGCAATATTATTAAAAGATATGAACATAAGATTAGACCACTATGATACGGAGTATTTCGATACATGGGCAAGGAAATGTTTTTCAGAAGAGGAGCGTAGAAGAATGGAATAAATAAAGGGGTCTGAGGGAAAGTAAACGAATTTGTTAGGGTAGGTAGGGAAATAGTTCAGGTTGTTGTGAAACATTTGAAAGCAAAAGAAATGGTTATTGCTGAAGTTATATTTTACAAACACGCATTCAATTCTGATTTTAGTTTTTCATTCAAAAACTTTTACAGGCCGTACCAGTCCTACCTGGAGACACTTTAATTGTATACACAGGCTTTGAGAAGAACCTAATAAATCATGATGTGGAATCTACAATAATCTTGTAACATAGGTTTGTCGGAGCTGCAGGTTCCCAGAGTGACTTGTCCGGGAATCGAACTCGAGCCCCTCCGGTCAGAAGTCCAACACTCTACCCCCTGGACTACCGCGACCTATATATATATATATATATATAGGTCGCGGTATATATATATATATATATATATATATATATATATATATATATATATATATATATATATATATATATATATATATATATATATATATATATATATATATATACACACACACACACACACACGAGGGTCATCCGGAAAGTAGTACCCGTTCGTGCCGCATGAAGTACTGACGACGCGAGTAGCCGCTGGACGAGGTCAGATAGCTTCAGTGGCTTGTCTGCCTTCTCTGAGCCAAGTTGCGTGACGCTAGCATTGCCTGTGTTGTTTCTGTGATTGTTTACAATGTTTAAAAAAATTGAGAACGCCGCCAGTTGTGAAGTGAGGGCAGTGATTAAATTCCTCAATGCAAGAAACGTTCGCCCATGTGATATTCATCGCCAATTAAAGGAGGTGTATGGAGACAATGTAATGGACGAGTCGTCTGTTCGGCGGTGGTGTCGCAACTTCAACATGGGGAGGGGGAACACACACGACGATGAGCGTTCGGAGAGACCGTCTGTCATTACAGACCAACTGGTGAGCTCAGTTGACGAATTCGTGAGGAACGATCGGCGCGTCACAATTGATGACATCTGTGAGCATTTTCCCAATGTTTCTCGAACAATTGTTCATGAAATTGTTAAACACCATCTGCATTATGCAAAAATTTGTGCAAGATGGGTCCCTCGCGTATCTCAATGAGCTGGCGGCGAAGGACTATGCAGCAGGAATACAGAAACTTGTCACACGTTATGACAAATGCCTTAATTTGCTTGGAGATTATGTTGAGAAGTAGTTTAAAGTATCCTCTTTCAAATAAAATTTTTTATGTTTGTTAATATTTACTTTTGTGTCTTTATTTCACGAACGGGTACTACTTTCCGGATGACCCTCGTGTATATATATATTTTTTTTTAAGGTAATCTACCGGTTAAGGTAGGTTTTTGGATGGACACAACTACCAAACAAATATTTTCTTATTCCTAACAAAACACAAAATCCATCATCCTACTCTATATCAGGTCCCTCTTCATCTCTGAGTACTTTCTTCCTCCCTTCATCCCGTCCAACATCCCTATCCTGTTCCTTCCCTTTCCTCTTTTGCCCAACATTCTACCCTCTATCACAGTCTTCAACATCCCACTGCCGGTCAATACCCCCTTCATCCACTTTTCCTGCCTCCATAGGATTTCTCCCAAAAAACCCCTCTCTTCGCCCACCATACCAAGTACTTCCTCGTGTGTTTTCCTCTCTGTCCATTTCACCTTCTCCATTCTTCTCCACACCCACATTTCAAAAGCCTCCAGTCTACGTCTATCCTCCTGCTTCAATGACCACGTTTCCGCACCGTACATAGCTACGCTCCATATCAAAGTTTTTACGAGTCTTTTAACGTCCTTACTTAACGTCCCTGTCATCAACTCCCTCCTCCTTGTGAAAGCCTCTTTGCCTAGCGCAATTCTTCTCCTTACGTCCCTACTACTTTGACCGTGTTGGTCCAAAACACTACCGAGATACGTAAACTGCTCTACCTGCTCTAGTTTTTGCCCTCCTATTTTAATGTTAAGCTTGGCCTTTTTCTTTCTAGAAAATCGCATAACCTTTGTTTTATTAATATTGATTCTCATCCCATACCTGTCGCACTGAATTTCCAATTCACTCAGCAATGCTTGCAGCCCCTTGGCTGACTGACAAACTAAGGCTTGGTCATCAGCAAACCTAACTGATTTTACGAATTCCCCGCCCACTTTCATTCCTACCTCGAGTTCTTCCCATGCCTCTTTAATCATTTCCTCTGCATACAGGTTGAACAGCAACGGTGATAATGGGCAACCCTGCCTCACACCCCTTCCTAACACTGCCCATCCTGACTCCCCGTTTCCCACCCGCACCTGAGCAGTCTGAGACATGTACAGGTTGCGGATTAGCCTCCTTTCCCTCCAATCTATTCCTATTTTCTGCAATATACTCATTTGTTTTTCCCAGTTCACTCTATCATACGCTTTTTCGAAATCTACGAAACAGGCAAATACCTCCTGGTTGTGTTCTATATTCCTCTCGATTAATAATCTCATTACTGCAATGGCATCACGCGTACCTCTCCCCTTCTATATATATGTATATGTATATATATATATATATATATATATATATATATATATATATAGGAGTGAGTGTCGTTTTTACTTTCAATAAACACGGTCCGACCTTTATAAGTGCTTTATAATATACCAAAGAGCCAACTGACTTGATTTCATATAACTATGGCGATAAATTATATATAGTATATACTACAAAAATGGAGTCCTTCTGGCTATTGAGTGTTTATTTGTAGCTCTCTCAAAGTAGACAGTATTTGGAATTGATGAATAGTGTGATATAGTATAGGATATAAGTTTTTAGTGCAATACGGGGTAAGCCTCTTTAGGTAGAGCTAATGAACGTAGCGATGATCAGGCCATTGGCCAGACATGGCCTTCCAAAATCTATCATACACGGTAGATTATCTACGGTAAAATTCCGTCATTAATTTTGTAATAAGTCAATATCAATTAATTTGCAGTGCTAAACGTCCAGGCCATTTTAGAATATAACCGCATTTCATTTTCACTGTATCATTATTTGCAAACTCCATGAGCAGTTCCTAAAATTTAATTGCCCCATACCGTTACTAATGCAGCAATTAATTGTACAAGCGTCAAATAAATATGGACATAAGGAAAATATTTTGGTAAAATGTTAATAACTTAAAATTAATCATTTTTTTCACAATCACACGGTGTATTCAAGCTTATTATTGATCCATTACTTTGAACCAACGGTTCCTTTAAGCATGTGAGAGTCTTTCAACTTCTTCCCGAAACATTTGTATATTATACGGCAAAGGTCTGCATTATGAAACTCTTAATTAAAAAGCTATTTATTTTTATCAGGATATGCGTTCATGCTATCTTCGTGTGTGCATATGTGTGTGTATGCATTTGTGTGTGTATATAATATATATTATATATATATATATATTTATTTATTTATTTATATATATATATGTGTGTGTGTGTGTGTTTATACGAGTATATATCTATACACATAAATCCAGCAATAAGACGGAAACCATTTTTGAGGGATGAACTGGTATTGACCGCGGACAGTTTAAGGAAAGACAAGAGTATGGAAACCAAGGTTGTGCAAGTAAGAATTGAGACGCGATCTTAAGACGCTGGACAGGAAGAAATATAATGGTTTGTTCCAAGTCGTCGTCTCATTCTTGTCCAGGCAAAGAAGCGAAAAAATTGAGGTTGACTTTCTTTTTTGTTTTAAATTTCTTCTCCCTGCCGTCGTCTTCGCCGAATCTCCGAGAAGGAATGGCTTGGAAGAATGAGGTTTACTTAAAAGAAGTATGCAGGGTATTCTTTAGCGTCTTGCTTTTTTCTCGAGGCAGTGGCAGTGTATCCGCTGAGATTTTGAAGGCGAGGGATGAAGTCACGGCTTTCAAACCAGAAAGGGGCGAGGGGAAGATTTCAGAGGATAAGGGGTGGCGCAAGAAGAGAGGTTATCGCCTTTGGTCTCGCACGGTCTTTGGTCGTTTTTTTTGCATTAATTTCTTTAATTTTTTCCCCTGTGAGCGAAATGCCCGTCACGCTTATTTTTTTCACTTATTTCCAGTTGCTCCCCCGCCCGTGGTGCAGAGAGAGGCGCTCCGAACAGCCGTATTGTTGAAGGTCCATTAATTTTCGCGAGTAAATCCGATGTCCGATTGAGGGCCGCTGCGAGAAAAACGATAGAATGGGATTTTTTTTAATGTTTACTTTTAATGTTTCGTGACACTTCCCCGGGTGAAATGAGTGTCATTGGTCGCCATCCACCGGATTTTAACAAAGAAACAAACCGAGTAAGTGAATTGGAAATGCAAGGTGGTGTATTGCAGAGCCAGTGGATAAAATAAACACACCACGAAATGTATAATTTAAAAAAGACAATCTTAATTAAACCTAGAAAATAGGATCTGGATAATGCCGATGCGTGGTGACTTTCTGTAGTGTAGTCAGTTTTAAGACATTTTATTATTCTCATTATTATTGACAAGTTGCATAAAAATATCTGGTAAACTTTGCTCAAAACACAATTCAAACATAATTCTGCTGATAAAGAATTAATATGATCTAACTTCACAACTGAAGTATTTAACTCCGTCACTCAAAGATATCCAGCACAAGTGTAATGGATGATTAAGAGAAATATGGTGAGTGACGCAATTTCTATTTTGTCTCATGGTTGTAGAAGAATAGCTGGTAGTTGAAATTTTTAGTCGATGACCCATTTGACCTATTTACACTGTACAGACCATTTTGCGCCCATCCACGACACAAATTAAATTAAATAAAAATTTCATCACGAGAATCGGATATCTATCACCACCCCCCAGAGATCGTACAAGACCTCTTTATGAATCATTCTCCCTCTTTTAAAAAGTAACTTGGCGGTTCAGATATCTTACTTTTACCATTAGTCATTGAGCGAATACTATTGATTTACTGGGATGATGATAATATCAATTTCAAATGGTTACCAACCACCACAATAGGAACTGGTAGTTCAGTGAGTAGAATATACATTAATGACCTAAGGGCCTGGGTTCGATTCCTAGGCATACCTCTGAATACTCTCAGCTTAACACAAATTGTGCGAGCAGAACTTCCTGGGAAACCACAGGCCGCGCAGGTAACACCTATCAGACCAAACTTTGGGCTGATTACTGTGATTTCTGGTGTATATCAATTTTTAGGACCGTACAACATGTCATGAGGTTAAGGAGAAGAATACCTTCCACTTGATTGATATTTTGTCAACATGATTGTACTAAATGGCATTAATAATGTGGTGCTCTAAATGACTGTATGCATCTTTGGTACCTATGAAAAAAATACTTTTAACAATTGATGAAAGAAATTTCATTTTCCATTGTAGAGGGAATACTTGCTCCACATTCTTGTCAAATGAAAAGACACGTCCTGACATAAAAACAATCCCCTTAACATGATAAACTACCTGTAGGTTCAGCTTTTTAAATGGTAAAGATATAAATTTCTTATCCAGATAAATATTTTTATCTCATTTCGCGGTATTATAATATGAAGAAATAAATTAATATTTTTATTCACCCATACTCAGCGAACTTTTCGTGGAATTCGTAATGTACACAATAGGCACAAAATTGTATGCAATTGGAATGCAGTCTGTACTGTTATCGGTACCTCGGTTCTGCAGCACCTGTTCATTACTTATCTCTAATTTCTTGTGTGCCACTACCATGCATGCTAATCTAATACAGCTGTACGCTGAAGCGTTAATGCATCCTTTTCACTAAAGTTCATTCCCAAGTAGGGATTAGTTTAATTAGCCTTTAACTTTATTCGGCTTTTGATTTATAAACATCGGCACATACGTCATCCTGAATAGAATACTTTGTATTATAGCTATCAAAACTTGAATAACTTTCTTTTATGGGAAAGATGATTTTAATAAATTATTGCAAAGAGGAAGTTAATGTGTCGATACCAAGGCTATCCAAAAAGATAAAGCTCAGTGGTTTGATTTTTCGCAAGAATATGTCGCTTAGTAGGTGAATTTTGCCGCTAAGATAAAATATTGCTCTTTTGAATATAAGCTAACGTTTAAAATATGTTGTTACCTAGGGATTCTGTAATTGATAGAGTTGATATGAATTAAGTGCATTATGAAAACAATTACAGCGCATAATACCAGTCGGGCGATCAGAACAGTGTGAGAACTCATGTTAGATGATTTGGATGAAGGCAAAAGATTTTGTTATGATATAACATACTATGATGAACTGTAATTCCACTGAGTGTGCTACAGTACGCATCATCCCGCGCCAGGAAAACATAGAGGGAAACATTGATCTTGGAGCTTGATCCCGTAGGGCACTAAATCGAAATCATGAAAAAAAAAATGTTATCGTCACACCTCATTTAGATTGTTCGTTCTAGAAATAGTAACACTAGAATACCAACCACCTCAGTGAAATAGTTCTTTTTGCGTAAAATGTAACGAATTTGTTTTCATGGAGGTCCTCAAATTTACCGTTGTAACGCAAAAGATATAAAATAGGTCGTTGGTTTTAAAGAATTTATTTCCAAAACTGCGAATATATTTTTTTTAATTCGCATATATTTTGTTAAAATAGCTATACGAATAAAAATTTACGATAACTCTTTATTGGACACCCTAATCTTTTCAGCAACAATAAATTTTCAAACCGCCATGCATAAAAAGAGAACTAAAATAAATTTTAAGACTAGGGAGATATAAAATTTCGAAGAAAAATTTAGAACGAGTACAAAAAGGACTCATGAAAGGAAAACTTGAAATAATGTACGTAAATATTAGAAGATAATTGAGAAATGGGAGAACTGAGATTATATATGGCTATCACAGGTGGAAACGGTGAAAATTTTGTCGAAGATGAAGATACAGGAATTCTAGGATATTTCAGATATACTATACATTATGAAAGGATATACTATATATATTTATTTAGGATTACTTGGAAAGGGATGTTTGAGGAAAAGATGCCGATGTTGAATTTAAAGAAGAAAAAGAAGAAAAAAGCCGATGTTGATTTTAAAGACTTATCTTCTGAATAAAGACTTATCTTCTGAATTTTACGTTTCTTTGAAGGACACATGGAAATACAAAGCATGGGGTAAATGCCTATTCAATAAATAAAGAACTCTGGACATTGAATCATTCGACAGCAAATGTAGCAGCTGTATACATTAGAATTGTGTTTCTATGAATGAAAAATGTCAATACACTATTGGAATCATTTAATCGTCCATGTATCGCAAAAAAGCGAAAGCTCAGCATATTTCAAAGTATTAGCCTTACCACCCAGGAATTGATCGTCCTAGTAAGAACAGGATGGGATGATACATCATTTGAATAATAGAAACCAAAGTTATCAACCTGAAGGTTGATTCGATAGGCAAGGGTAGAGCACACCCAATTCAAAGCCAAATGGAGTTTGGAATTCACTCATTAGCAGCCGGAGGGGGGCCTTTCTTCCTTTCTTCTTTCCCCGTGCCGCCTATAATTTCCTAGGAAAACCACGGTACCCGAAAATTCACACAGATTAGGTGAGCTGTGCGTGTCCATAGCTATTCCTGGGAACCAAACCCGGGCCCTCCAGTCAATAGACTAACACACTATATTTTTTACTTCTGCATCTCTGAATGATGAAAAATAAATTAAAATAATATTTAAGGGAAAATCAATACGTAAAATTATAATTTAGAAGCACAAAGTTGAACTTCCCGTAGGAGATACAATTACATAAAAATACAAAATAACCGATCAGACTTCATTCCTTTCATGAATCTGGAGAAACCTATGAGAAATTTGCGTATGAAAAGAACGAATGATGCAATTAAAATAATATTGAAATTAAATAAATTTAGAGAAAATTACGTGTTTTCTTTTGCGAGAGGGTGCGTCAGTGATTTGGAAATGAAACGACGAATTGTATCAAATGCAGAGCATAGAAAATGTGATATCTTTTTCTTTTTATTTTTTCCTTATAATTTGATTTTAAATATTGAGGAGTCAATTTGAAAGACCAAGGAAAAGTCAAAATGTTTGAATATGTGAAGAATAAGCAAGTAACTGTTTCTGAACTGCATGCTAAATGTTCGACCAGAAAAAGAGGGCACGATGAATATACTACCATGTTTGGTAAAAGTATGAGGATTAAGAACTCTAAATTCAATACAGCATAAATAAAGGTAAAGGTATGTAGCAGAAAAAAGAAAGGAAAATTAAAATAAAATCAGAATGGTTTGCACTTCACGAGGTGAAAGAATGGTGCTACTTAGTGTAGAGAGGTCAAGAAGAAGTAGGCTGAATAGAGCTATTAAAAATATTTTCATCTAAAATCTAAAATTATGTCATCAAAACCTGTAAATGACGTTGTGAAGGTATTTGTAAAACAACTGGTTTCTAAATTCTAAAGACGAGGAACATCATTCTACAAAAAATGATTTCAGTAAAAGTACAAACCTAGCAAAGCCTTTCTGGGTATGAGGATTGCCATGGATATTGTACTTGGAGGACACAAAAAAGGAAAACTGATTCCACGTGTTGAATGATTGAAGAGTTAATTATAAAATGCACTTAGAATATATTCAATGAAAAGTGTATAGAAGGAATGACGAACTAATGACGAATCAAGGAACAAACCTATGGGAAAAAAACAAAATAAGATAAGGAGATTGAGAGATTATCAGAAGGTACGATATACTAGACATTTTATAAACGAAACTATTTGTTGCTAAAAACTCCGAAAGGTAGAACTTGAAAAAAATTATATCCGCATAATACAAAATATCAAAAACTTGAACCACCCCAAAAGACTTAAGGTTGAGCATTGCCGCAAAAAAAGGCTCCGTGGTTTTCAACCTAGTCGTTGAAGCAATCTTCGGCTAGACATCGACACTGCGGTGTTCAGTTACAGATGGATGAAACCTTGGAAAAACCTGAGTCAACGCCTTTAGTATTAAAAAAAGAAAGGACGGATGCAGGGATAAGGCATCCCATGAGTACCTTCGACATATTTGCACATTCACCAACCTCAGACGCCGACCTAACCGCCCCTCTTCTTAACAGTAAAAATGAGCGAGGGGAAGAGATGGGGGTCACAAAGACTGAGATGCTTCAGCCGTGGCCACTTCATGGATTTGTCTACCGCTGCTCATTATTATTCGTCAAGGGTCTTCGAGGGAGGGGAAAAAAACAACCCTTTTCCTTTGTCGCTCTGAGACACTCACTTGACACTTTTCGCTGGGACACTGCCCTTGTGCCTCTTGCTCTTTTCTCGACCTCTCATTTGCGAATCCTCGCGAAATGCTTGTGTTTCGTGTCAACCTGCAAGGGTTCGCTCTCTTGACTACGACCCTCTCAACTCTACACCCGCCTTTACCCCAAGCCATCCTCCCCGGCCCTTAACCCTCGTATAACTCTCCTCCGGGGTTCGTCTTCGAACACTTAATACGCCTCCTTGTGGGCACAAAGAAGAGCGCTTCTTCATGTCCATCGTTTTGACGACGTCTGCCTCAACACTCTTACTGTTTTCCCACTCACCATGGTGTTCCATGCTTCACCATTTGCTGTTTTTGTTTCAGAATGGGTTTTATCAACAAAATATCCCGTCAGGTCACGGAGTAATATTATGAGAGCTTGGGAGACAATTTGTGTAATATCTATGTTTCTGAAATATTGTGTATACGTTGGTATGTTTCAGACGTTTTACCCAATTATATAATTGCACCCTAAAGTCAAATAAAAACCCGATTGATGGTTTCTTTAAAATGAATAAGTATCGTTTAGGTTTTGATGACCAAGCAAGAGGAAAGGACAGTTTGCAAATACAGAAAATCATAAGCTAATATTGTTGTGTAGGAACAAATACTATGGTATTCCTTAAAAAATAAAATAGAAATCATAAAAAAAAGATCCATTTTGAGCGTTAAAATATCGTTCGGAATAGTAGAAATAAGTTATCACGGCAACCACGAGTGTGCATTCCGGACGTACTCAACTATTCAACTTCTCTGTTAACCACTAACTTCTTTACTTCTCGTGCTATGTTGACAATTCTTTCCAAATAAATGCTTATCATGACAGCTAATGTCAAAGTTTGTCTCAGGACCTTACTTCACGCCAATTTCCAATCCGATACGCATAACACTTGATTAACACTAAATACATCAAAAGGAAATACGTTCATAAGTAGATGAACTCCATGTGTTTGACATCTGGCAGGATAGTCTTAAAAAGTAAGAGGTAAAAAATCATATTTTTTGCTAGTGGGTGCTTTGACCATCATATGGCAGTTTAATATCTATATATATATATATATATATATATATATATATATATATATATATATATATACATTTTCTTAAGGTAATCTACCGGTTAAGGTAGTTTTTTGGATGGACACAACTACCAAATAAATATTTTATTACTCCTAACAAAACACAAAATCCATCATCCTACTCTATATTAGGTCCCTCCTCATCTCTGAGTACTTTATTCCTCCCTTCATCCCGTCCAACATCCCTATCCTGTTCCTTCCCTTTCCTCTTTTGCCCAACATTCTACCCTCTATCACGGTCTTCAACATCCCACTGCCGGTCAACACCCCCTTCATCCACTTTTCCTGCCTCCATAGGATTGCTCCCAACAAACCCCTCCTTCGCCCACCATACCAAGTACTTCCTAATTTGTTTTCTTCTCTGTCCATTTCACCTTCTCCATTCTTCTCCACACCCACATTTCAAAAGCCTCCAATCTACGTCTATCCTCCTGCTTCAATGACCACGTTTCCGCACCGTACATAGCTACGCTCCATATCAAAGTTTTATATATATATATATATATAATATATATATATATATATATATATATATATATATATATATATATATATTCATGTTCATCTGATAATCACCGTTTTTATCTCGGTAAAGAGTCAAAGTAGGTACTTCCACGCCATTTAACGCTTTAACTTAACATGTGTTGGCTTTTGGACCAGCGAGTGAGTAGGATCAGCAGGGAACCCTGGGTCGTTTAACGCCAGTACGAAGAAGACTGCAGAATATTTGGCTGCAATACAATAGATATTAAAATATATTACAGTTTATAATCGGTATTGAAAGATACTACTGTTAAAACAGCAATAGTTTTTTTCATTATTATTATTGAATTAATCGACAGTTTCCAGCGTGGAGTCAGTGACGAGGTGTAACGTTCACACCAGCTAACCTAGAAACCGCGCGTTTGATTCCTGCTAAGATTCATTTCCTTCCAACTTAGTCTTGGGTTAGGGTGACCATCCTTTTAAATTTACGTCAAATAATTTCATCATACACAAAATTGAGATAAACTGGTAAACCTTTGTTCCTTAAATGAAATATCAATGTTATTGATTAATTTGTAAAGGTTCACTTATAACCATTGTAGAGCATGTCAAATAACTGACATATATTACCCCGTGGCTTGCAAAATAGCTCGATCAATTCTAACGGTCAAAGGTGAACGAAACATTCTGTCTGAGATTGGTCTCAAACCACTTTCCTTCGGAGGGTTTAATTTCTCCGGATCGACGGTTGTTATTGCTACTGCCATATTATCATCTACACTTTCACTCGCCGATCGAGATTTATAGTTTCCATACCTGTGAATGATATATTTTAATCCGTTTCTGAATAATTAAGATCCACATTATCACAAAAATATTGAGCAGGGCTCTTTAATGAGCGTGAGCACGAAGTGGTGAGTATATCGACCCATTCGCTTCGGTATCATCAACCATACTCCGAGCCACACTTTCCCGCAGCCACGTAAAACTACTCTGCTGTCGAGGAACCACCGCGTCCTGGAATTAAGATTAGTAATGAGACAGCTGACAGCGGGGAGCTTATTTTACTTGTCCCATTCAACCCGCAGAATGGTCGAATTTCACCGAAAACTTTCAATCCCTCAACTGCCTCCGAACTAAGTCTTTCTCCATATTCCCTCTCTTTCCTCCCACTCGGCGATCACATTTCAATCATCCCCGTCCCCTTCAGCTCAGTTCTCTCCACCAATTCCCTTACCCCTCGCCCTTACCCCAACATCTCTACTGCTTTTCCGTCTCACCTCACCTTTTCCATCCGTCTCCTCGTCCTCCAATTCCCTCCCTTCCCTCTCTCTCTTCTTGTCTCCCTCCCCCATCCCTCTCCCTCTCTCTTTATAGTCACTCAATTAGCGGTCTGGATTAATCGAGCAGATCATTAGCGTAATTGCCCAACCCGCCGCCCCTCGAACCTCGCGGCGCCCTCATCGCCTGTCTCGCCTTCCTTTCTCCCTTTAGTCGAACGTGCGTACTCGCTCCGCCCCTCTCTCCCAACTCCGAGCACCATTCTCTCCCCCTCCTTCTCCACCCTCCCTCTTGCCCCTCCTTCGCCTCCTCCCATCCATCAGCTCACTTTTCTCCTGCAATCGTCCGAACGAAAAAACGGATCGTACCACGCGCGTGTGTGCATAGGTTGGTGTGCACATCCTTCGCTTTCTTTCGCCGCATCGCATACGTTTCCGGTTCGCTGGAGACTTGGCTCCAGGGACTACGAATCCGGAGTAGATAGCTCTCCGTGTAATCTAGGATGTCCTTCCCTGGGAGGTGGTATTTTTTTATCAAATATTCCACCATGTGTGCAGTAGTGTTTACGCTGATTTTAAAGCTGAAACGTAGAGCCCCTAATTGCGTACATATTTTGTCACTTCCTTTTTATTGATGATGGCAATTATTCGTATATTTTGCATTGAATATATATTTAAGAGATGTGAAATATATTATAGCTATAATATACTTACGAAAAAATATACATGCCCATGTTATAACTTAGATATTAGCACAAAATGTCGCTTGGATATTTTTCATAATTTATTTGTTGATGTTAGTGCTTTACGATATTATGATTGTTTATCTCTTGACACATTAAAGTCGAATAGGAGGTATACTCTTAAATTTGACTTTCAATC
This sequence comes from Hetaerina americana, assembly GCF_022747635.1. NCBI lineage: Eukaryota > Metazoa > Arthropoda > Insecta > Odonata > Calopterygidae > Hetaerina > Hetaerina americana. Next base: position 60,779,035 of record NW_027287205.1, on the reverse strand, counting down.
TTATAAACTTGCTGTAAAGGCTCACAATATCAAAAATTACCATTGGTATACGCAAAAATTGTGCACGGAGATTTTCCTTGGTAAGATAAAACAAGATTTAATGATAATTTCAGGTAATGTAGCACACATTTAGCCTGCTGTGGTAATAATAGATATATCTTTTTTTTTAATTTTGGTTTTATTTTAGCCACATAAATTCTGAAAGTATAGCTTTTTTGTTGACTTTTAACTTTTTTGTAACAATTGGAAAAAACAGCAAAAGTTTCTCAAGGATTTCGATGTCAAAATTCTCAATTATTCTTAATAAATTGTCACACATTGAACGGCGGGAAAGATTTAGATGGGGCAGAAGTACCAGCAGTACTTTAGTTTTGGTATCTTACTACCTAGGTGATTTAATGAAGAAATTGTTAAAAACTATAAATGAAGTAATGCAAAATTACGAAACAGCTCGCATCATCCCAACGAATAATTCTGAAAACCTTATCCTGAAGCCAGTTGCTATGTTCACAGGTTCTACATGCTACAGTCAAACACTATTCAAAGAGGATGGCCGCAAAGATTGCAGCGATATTTGGCACAAGGTAAAGCAATCCTGACAGGAACTACCCCGTGAATTTTTTAACCTTGCATCCCATTCGGTTCTGTGAATTATTTATCTGCGGTCTCACCCAGATTTTTCATGCCATGCCTTCGAATAAAAAAATTATTTATGAGAACACGTCAGAGCAAAATCGTCGGAGCAAGAAATTCCGAGTAGGTGGCGTTGCCTAAGTCATTTATGATCACGATTTATCGAGAAACAAGAGGATATGATGTTCAGGTAATTCAGAGATTATAATTATTTTTACCTAATCGCTTATTCCTTATGGCCGATAATCTTGATACTTGAAATGCACTATGCTTACTACGTAGGTAACGCATTCAAGGCAAGGTGAAAAACAGACAATCTCTACTACGTCATGGAATAGCATGATCATCTTTGAAAAAATCATTAGGGGAAAAAGTTAAAACAGTGGATTATAGCAGATGCATTTCATAATTAGCAGGTATATGTTGTTTTAATTTGATAATTGAAACTGAACAACAAAGTAAATTAAAAACCTGTGATGGCGTAAATTAACGATAGTGTGCGGCAAAAGCAGCCATTAATTGTGGATTTTTCGGTTTATGAGAAATATGCACGTGTAATTATAATTGTATTAGTGCGTCGATTGGCATCTGTTTCCTTCATTGGGGTTCAGTCGCGTAAATGGGCAATGTTCCAGAACTTTCTCTCCAGCATCTCAATAATGTTTGTATACCTATCGTTGAACATTGAAGGTGGGCTATCGAAAATCAAGTCTTTACCTCAAGTCAATTCATTCATAGCTCATTACAATGCATTGAATTTCATGGATATTCAATATTACTCTGCCATACCATATGGGCGTTGCACATCCTGATCGGCGTACACCCTAGTGACAACACTGTTTCCTCAACCTCATACAAAAGCTCATGAGTTGAACTCAGAATCAACCATGAGATAAATAAAATGATGCTAAACTGGATTCAGAACATTCTGTCAAACGACAAAATATGTTAGAAGAGAGAGTAGAGTATAAAACAGAGTAGGACAAAAAATTACTAGTCCCTGTTTGAGAAGTAATACGGTTATTTCTGTCCCAAATCTACATTGATAATATCAATTTCAAAAAATCCAACTGACTTTTCGTTGATGATATCTTCATCCTTGCAGAAATGAAAGACCAAATTTCCAAGTGGTACAATGAACAGGGGTAATGAATATAGTATGTCCTTAAATATGTACGGCAATTTACTTTTTGAAAAGAAGAACGCAAACAAACACACTCAAATTAGTGCGCTTGGTCACATAAAATGTTTAGATCTCACCGTCTTATCTGCCCAAGCTTGAGTAAACATTTGCGGTGGCGCCTGGAAGAAATTAAATTCTAAAATACTGACTTGGATTATACATCGATAGAAAAGTGAAAGAAATACATACATATGCTATTTATCTTCTGTTAGAACACGCCTCGTGAACGCAACGAGCGTTTGGGCCCTAAGTAATTCGATAACAGAACAAAATGCAGGGAAATTGTCCGTTTTATGAAACACTTCCATTTAACCAGATAACAAGCCACAGTTACGAGTACTATATATAAGAAACAGAATAAGACTCCCTAAGGACTTCCAGATACACCGTTACGACAAAACTTTCCACATGGGTATTAATTGAGCTCAGAGCGTTGAGTAAATGCTATAAGTCTCACAATAAATTGGTACTTCGGGAAGTAAAGACTCAAGTGAGGGATTTTTTAAAGAACAGATTGAGACAAGGTTTCTTTTATCCCTCGTAACTAACGCTCAGAACGCAAAGTGCGATTAACATAAAAATGAATACTCATCTCAACTTTATAGACTAATTCTTTTATGTTATCTAACCATTTTATTCCCATATACAACTACACATTGTTAATTTGTAAAAGTTTTCTCTTCCTTCAGTTTAAACTCATGATTTCTGACGAATTGAATGCATTATCCTTGAATATTCTTTAGAACATGTAGAGACCTAGAACAAAATAAATGTTTTACATTTTATATTTCTATGATTGGTCTCCAACACCCCCTTCCACACGCCCATGACGCGGAAATTGCAGAGATGCAAGTGACTCCCAGTTTACTGCTATGCAATTTTAACTCAGTGAAGTAAAAAAAAGTTGTTCTTTTCTAAATTTTTATCAAAATTTCAACTGTGTTGGTATTTATTCATAACCTTTCATCGTCCTCAAAGGCTTATAAACACTGAATTTATTGTTACATCACGTTCAACAAATAGCAATATACCTTAAACAGATATGGACTTTTATTGCCATCGGTTAAAGCAATGAAAGGAAAGACCATAGCAAGCTCGTGTAATTGAACAGTGTATTCCGCATGCCAGTTAAGTGCAAGAAGTAAACAGCCAACTGTTTGCTAATTTATATTCTGTAATATGACAATCAATGCACAAAATAGCTACAAGTATGAATTTTGCGTCAGAACATTTCACAATGCACAAATAAAATGCCTATTCTGATTTGCCCCATGAATTGGGAAATATTTAATTAAAATCTGCACTCCATAAAATGTACAATGTTCATAAAATTAATACGGCCGAGTGAAATAGGTGCACCCGGTTAATCAATACTCTTTCCAAATAAATCGGATTTATGGACTGAACCTAGGGAAAAGTAGTGCCTCGTTTGAGCGTTGGAGCGACAAAATGTCTGTCAATATAGCCAGGCACCTGGGCTTTCATTAATCATTCAAATATCTTTTACTCCAACCTATCCTTCCGTCTCGGACCCGAAAAGCCCTCCACTCCGCATCCTGGGACGCTTGACTCCCTTCGCTTCGATTAACCAGAGCCCTCTCTCACCCCCCCCCCGTGCACCCCTCTCTCCATCTCTCTCTCTCTATTCACTTGACATGACTCTTCCTTTCCTTCTCCCTCTCCATTGGCCATCACTTATCGCGATGAATCGCTCCGTCATGTTCCCATTCGCGGAACGTTAATTCTTTTGTCACCCCACTTGGCGTGTTTCATTTTTTTTATCATTTTGCGGATTCCCCCCCCCTCCCCATCAGGATACCTTCTCTCTCGACTCCCTCTCTCCTCCCCACACGACCTGAAACGAAAATTTAATTTGGAAATTGCTTAAATTCAATTCATTTCAAATGTGAACGCCTGTCTTAAGCCTCTCTACGAAAAAAAAGAAAATCTCTATAGACACCTATACGATTACGAGTTCTTTTGAATGGAATCGTCTATCTTTTCATGACATATATATATATATATATATATAAACACACACATATATAGTATGTATATTCTTATTTAACTTACTTAAACGTGTCTGCTCTTTGAATTTAGTATGGTTTTCTGGAGGGTATCGCCGTTTAAAATATTTAAATTCCCTTTAGGAGAATGAAATATTATTTTTTCCCCTAATTGTTTTCATTCGTCACTTTTCTCTTAAGATAGGCGTAGTATTATAATGTTTGATGACACCCTTCGCGCACTTCGAAAATCATCACCTAAGTAAAATTCCTGTGGTGAATAAGATGATATTTGGTTCACCAGCTACAACCATTGTGCCCAAATGTATTAAAGTTACCTTCGGAACTCTCACGGGAAGTTCATATTAAGTGGACCGCCGCAGGGGAAATTGAGGTTGGTATTTTTCTATCGATGCTTAAATGTGCCCGTTGGGACGGTACACGAGGAGTAGAATCAAATTGCAGTTTACATTGCCTATATTTTTCCAGGGTTTTCGCTTGTAAAAATTGTACTGGGGCTTGTTAATTCATCATGATAGGGTGATGAGGCGAGGTGTCAACACTGCATGACAAATTTTATTGCATTATTTTTTAATTTGATATTTTTTCTTTCCACATTATTTTCTTCATAATAAGGCATCCGGATTGCACGTAAAAAAATTAAAAGGAAATTCGATAATGTTTTGACCCAGGAAGAGTGAAATGCAGTGGAACTAAGCAATTACATGGCTCTAAACTTAGGCAGTGGCTCTGTATTTACCTTTTATCACGTCAATACCTCTTTATACTTTTCTCCCCACGATATCAATCACCTTACTGGCCGAGATGACGCCATTGGTGTATCTTGTATGCTAAAATACTTTCATTAACTCGAGGGTTACACTGTTATGGGTCTTGATATTCTTAGCCTCAACATTGTATAAAAATCTACAAGATAAATTTCAGCAAAGCTCATAAATCGACTTTTCTTTTTGGCTACGCTTTTTTCTACATATCCTTAAAAACCGGTATTACATCTATTTAGTTTGTTACTTCATATTTCACGTACCTCGACGGTTAAACTTAAATGTAGAATTGCATACTTCCTAAATTTATTCGTATTTCATTTAACTGTGCTCAACATTCATTAAAGAAATAGTGTGGGATAATTTTTAATGAAAAAACATTGATCGTTCGACTAATATAACCTATTTGGTAATAGTTGCATGATTGAAGACGACAAAACAAGGTATTATAGAGAACCGTAACCAAATGTAGGTTAGTTTTTAGTCATTCGCTCTAATTTAAAAGAGTTTAAGAATATAAAGTCCCAAACTCCATTAAACTATTACTAATTATCTAGAGTCAGCTGCCACATGGGAGCGAACTCATTGATTCCGGGACTTTTGTCATTGTTCTTAATTTAGGTAATATTGAAAAAATACTGCATTTTCCCCCTTTCGAATAGTAATCCAAAGGTTGTTTATTTGCATTCAAGATAACCTGGGCATTATAAAATTATAAACAGTGTTTATAGACAACAGCCATCTACATTTTTTCCATCAAACAACAAAAGGTTACGTACTTTTCCCCAGAATTAATTTGGTTTGTGGCAACGTGATTCTCTATTATACGGTATCATTAGGTACACTTTTGTAAGAAGATACATTTCATATATAAATAAATAAATAAATATATATATATATATATATATATATATATATATATATATATATATATATATTATTAGGTAATCTACCGGTTAAGGTAGGTTTTTGGATGTACATAGCTATTAATTAAATAATTTGTGATTCCCAGCAAAACACAATATTCTACTCTACATCAGGTTCCTCTTCATCTCTGAATACTTTCTTCCTCCCTTCATCCCGTCCATAATCCCTATCCTGTTTCTTCCCTTTCCTCGTTTGCCTAACATTCTCCCCTCTATTACAATCTTCAACATCCCACTGCCGATCAATACCCCCTTCATCCACTTTTCCTGCCTCCATAGGATTTCTCCCAACAAACCCCTCTCTTCGCCTACCATACCAAGTACTTCCTCGTTTGCTTTTTTCTCTGTCCATTTCACCTTCACCTTTCTTCTCCACACCCACATTTCAAAAGCCTCCAATTTACGTCTATCCTCCTGCTTCAACGACCACGTTTCCGCACCGTACATAGCTACGCTCCATATCAATGTTTTTACGAGTCTTTTCTTAACGTCATTACTCAACGTCCCTGTCATCAACTCCCTCCGCCTTGTGAAAGCCTCTTTGCCTAGCGCAATTCTTCTCCTGACGTCCCTACTACTTTGACCCTGTTGGTTCAAAACACTACCGAGATACGTAAACTGTTCTACCAGATCTAATTTTTGCCCTCCTATTTTAATGTTAAGCTTAGCCTTTTTCTTTCCAGAAAATCACATAACCTTTGTTTTATTAATATTAATTCTCATCCCATACCTGTCACACTGAATTTCCAATTCACTCAGCAATGCTTGCAACCCCTTGGCTGACTGACAAACTAAAGCTTGGTCATCAGCAAACCTAACTGATTTTACGAATTCCCCGCCCACTTTCATTCCTACCTCCAGTTCATCCCATCCCTCTTTAATCATTTCCTCTGCATATAGGTTGAACAGCAACGGTGATAATGGGCAACCCTGCCTTACACCCCTTCCTAACACTGCCCATCCTGACTCCCCGTTCCCCACTCGCACCTGAGCAGTCTGAGACATGTACAGGTTGCGTATTAGCCTCCTTACCCTCCAGTCTATTCCTATTTTCTGCAATATACTCATAAGTTTTTCCCAATTCACTCTATCAAACGCTTTTTCGAAATCTACGAAACAGGCAATTACCTCCTGGTTGTGTATTTATATATAAACCACAAACATAGTAATCAACCCGAAGGTCGGTTTGGTAGGTGAAGGTAGAGTTCACCCATTAACTAACCCCGATGACGGGTTAAATTCACACATCAGGGTAGGGGGGGGCAGTTCCTTTCCGTGTGCCGGTTATGGTTTCCCTGGAAGATCTGGTACCCGAAAAATCATATAGCTAACGCTAACGGTGTCCGGAGAGACGTGTCCGGGCCCTCCGGACAGTAGTCCAACGATCTACCCCTGGACTACCGCGACCCACAGGCATATATACAGGCATATACAGGTATACCCTGTATTTATATATATAAATGATTTCGTCGAAGTAACACGGAAGTGTTGAATAACAGGCTTTGACAGCAACAAACAATATAAGAACACATAAGAAATAGAAGTATTACTTCTATTTCTTCCGATGAAGACGGAGTTGAATTTTGTCGAAATGATCAAGAAATAACGTGTGAGTGATCTTTTTGTGTTCTTATATTGTTTGTTGCTGTCAAAGCTTGTTATATATATATATATATATATATATATATATATATATATATATATGTATACATATATATTATATTCAGGTATATACCTCTATATGTAGACAGGGTGTGATGAGTGTGATTAAGTTGGAGCTCAAACGGAACTGTGATAATAATTTTGTAAGGACCAGAGACCAATAACCTATATCAATAGACCTCCCGAATAGGAGGTAAAATTGCAATAATTTTGCGGGAGATGGAGACGATATAAAATCAGGGGGATGGTAAAATGTGGGGAAGAGAGTTGTGTTCAAAAGGGGAGGTGGGGTTCTTATCATTAATTTTCATGTGATGATTCCGTATCACGGTGAAACGCGTTATACCAAATTTTGTGGAAAAGTACGACCTCTCTTTTGTTTAATGGATACACAAACTTTCCAAGAAGTGAAGCCTGACCCTGTAAGATTTCTCCACATTTTACATGTTCACAAAAATTGAAGGAAGATGCCAGATCTCTAAAGTATGCAGATTCCTTTTATACAGATTATTTTTTCCGTACATGAATATAAGATTATTACCTGTGATTTTTTTTCAAATAAATACATTTGTCAAAAGTTTGCAGATTATTCCATATTTTTGTTCAGAAAACATTTGTAAGGCTCTTAACAAAGTAAATGATATTTAAAGAAGAGGTTGAGAATCTCACGTCAGGGTTATAGTTAAAATTTAGCAATCCATATATTATAGGATTGGAGCTCTCAACGCTTAAAATGATTTATACTGGTTGCATGTTATGCATTTGTTAAACCTTTTAGCTAATACCATTTTCACAATTTAAATGCATGGGGTTCTCATACTTTGGACGATTTATGTAAAAAGGAGGCCGATAGAAACATATTAGCAGCATGCTGGTATTCAGCACTGATTTTCCTCTTCCAAATATCGGATTAATGGAAACGGAAAGACATCCGTTTAGTGAAAAACCTTTTGACCCGTATTAAAATACACTCGTGAAAAGTGAACCATTCTCACCCATTTTTAGTAAGGAACAAAATTATGCTTTATCGCAAGTCACATTAAAATCCATTCTTAACCTCTTCAGTGTTTTCACATATTTGGGGAAAAGAATTTACCGTTCGTGTATGTACTACGCGATGCCACCCTAAGCCATCGGATGTGCCAGATAGAGTTAAGTCAAAAGACATGAAAAAGGATATGAATAAATGCGTATAAAATGGAATTATATTTTAATTTGATTCTAATTTTAGTATGTTTGTCTTCTTATGGTGTTGCTTGCGACTTACGGCTGCGTGTGAATGGAAGAATGATTGATTAGCGTCGAATGCGTCGGTCTTTTTTATTTTGACGCAGCTACCTGGCTCTCGAAAGTATCTTGGGGTTTTGGATTAATCCCACGACATTAAATTCAACTTAATCAAACTCGTGCGGTATTGATAGCCCCGCGATGCTTATGCTGCGGCATTGATTCTTTCGGGCGAAAGAGACTCTTCCACAACAATTTTTGTAACTATTGTCTAACGCTTTATTATTCCTCCATTGCAGCCATTCAAGGGTGATCTTTTTCTGTATTTTGGTCAACTCCTTCCGTTTAGAATACGTGCGCTCACTTGTTCCCATGCGTGTTTGCACGCAAGTCTGACTGCGACCACCACGTGTGTTCGTTATGTGAGTGCGCCCGAGAGTCCGGACTCGCTTTTTTTTTCATTTTCCGTACTTCCCCGGCGGCCGTCGTCGTAGCTTCGCGGGATCCGAAGAGCACCGAGCCAACATTACCTCACTTGACTGATTGCTCTCCTCCGACAATAAAACTCCGCAACCGATAAGGCTTAATGGCTCGAAAATGTTTGAGCCACTGAAATTGTATTGGGGCCCCGGCTTTAGTTCTTTTTTTCGCGTTTCCCAAAAAAGTAATTTTTTTAGGAAAACGCCAAAGTTACACTTCCAACCCAACCTCCACCCTCTCAACCCTCCGTTCCCCCACTCTCCTCACTCCCACTGGTCCCGCTCCCTTCTCTCCGTCGATCTCTCCAGTCTCCCTAAAATATATGTATAAATAATACACGGGCTTTTATGCCTCGTCTGGTCTTTCACGCCCACATGATTCATCCTTTTGTACACTTTTGAAATATGCAAATGGTTCAGCGGTTTATATATTTGATCGGATAACTTACAACTGCGCGGAATAAAATGAAATGGCCGAAGCGGAATGCACGAAGAAAGGAATCACGGAAATTGTTTTTTGCTAAAATTAGTGATTTTGAGTATTATTCTCTCTCCTTTACGAAAATGTGTGCGACAGTGAAGTAATCGCATTAAGTGTCAAACACGCACAACGGCTGTGCTGACCAATCATACCACGTCGTGAAGCTTTCTCAAGCAAAGTTTTATAGAGTTAGTCAACAAATCAAGTATAAGATAAAATTAAATCACAAAAATAAATTAAAATCCAAACAAGATGATTGAATACACCATCTATCTACCAAAATAAATACTGTGGGTAGAATTTAATTAAAACTAATCAGCGTATGCAACATTTTATATGTATAATTAAATGAGAACAGCGGAGGTTTTGATTGAAATTGTCATTTAAAATATTACGCACTTCATCAAATATTAAGTAACACCATCAATATTATACAGCCAACACGGTATATAAAACAGTCAATTTCCGTCTTATACAGTAGAGTTAATCCGATATTCTTTGTTCGGTGAGCCTCATTTTCCGTTGAAACTGCTACATTGCGAGCGATTTAAATTACCAGTTTTCTGAAGGCATAATAATGACCATTATAAAAAAATAAATTAAATATTGAAACTATTACTATCACCAACTAATAATAACACGTAATTCATAGTATAATCTTCTTTTAAAGGCTAACGTAAATCAAAATATCAAATATTTTTAGCACTGCATTACTATAGCGGGAGTATTTAAAATGATCGCCGTGCTGTAGAGTGGTGTATTAGGTGAGCTTCGAAATAGTAGCTAGTCCATCAAAACATTTAAATAGCAGCCTACCCTGTCCGATAGACTACTTTTAATAATATTAAACGCTCAGTCATTAATAAAAAACGTCTTCTTTACTTACCAGTAACATGAATTACTTCTATCCGGGCGTTTCCTAATCTTGAAGATAATTCAGGATTTTTTTACGAGAAAGAATACCCTTAGTTCATTTGCTTTGCTGCTTTCGTTCATACTTCTGAAGAGAGAGCTATCTGAAAAGTAATTAAATGAAATTATTTCAATTTTATTATATTTAAAAATTGAAATTATCTTGGGTATACGCCATTAAGTACCTCTTTTAAATGTAATTCTCTGAGTTAGATTTAATACTGATATGAAGGAAAAAATATTATTAATATATATGAAACACAACTACTATGGTGACATTTAAAAGATTTTTGTTGATGAGAGTAGAGATAAACCATAAACATAGTAATAAACTCGAATGGATGTTATAAATTGAAATATTTTAGATACTGAGACAAAGTGAGATATAATTTCAAAGATCAGATTTTAATTGTATTATCTTGAATCGATAATTTTGTACATAATGCTAAACCCTTTTTACGTGTATTTGAAGTATTAGGCGATATGAGTTGCTCAAGAGACTATAAAAAATCCATATTATTTAACATCAGAAGCCTAGGATGTAATAAAAGTCTAACCCTTATTGTGCATGGGTAAAACGTTTACTTTTTTGTACGTTTTACATACAAAATTAAGTAAGTGGTGTTATTTTAGGAAAAGGGGAGTACAGCATTAATTTAAGTAACTTTGAAGAACTTATAAGCATTTAAGCTAATGTCGATGCTATCCTCTCTGATCTATTTGGTAGTGTAGATTAGTAAATATCTTTAGCCTCAGGCGATTAGGTGCTTAGGCAATCGGCCAAGAAATGGACATGAATCATGTAAAAATCTTAATTAGAAAGTACATTATTTCCTTCTCTATACACATGTTTTTCTTCCATTACTTTCTTATCGCGAATAATGCAATGGGTACCTATTTAAGTAATCGAACACGGAAATCCTGAATACCAAGTGTGGTATGGTGCATGCGTGACCCTTACCTGGGTCAACGTGACTTTTCATGTATAGCCAAACGACGGCCCTGCCTCTTCGGTGACTGATTAATTAACAGCCGAAGGCGTGGTAGGGGGAAGGGGTGGTGGTTGGAATCCCTGCCGCCGTCCTCCATCGCCGGGATCAAAAGTTCTTGCCTCGAGAGATTCGGGCGTTGAGGCCGGGGAGGGGGGCGACGTGGGGGAAGAGGCATTACTTCTCGTGAAAAGCGCTGATGCGCGCAGTCCGCTGGACGTCGTGCTATGAGCCATGAGTAGACACGCCACGCTGAATTGTTTCGGATTCCGGCGTTTTTTTATGCGACAACGTTGGTATCCCTGATTGATTTGCCTCTCAATGACCCGTGGCCCCGCCGGCAGAGCGAAAGCCGTAGGAAGTTGGGGGAGGGAGGTCGACTATCTCGCTTACGACTTCAGTGCCCTGACCCCTCGGCGCCGATATAAAAATGTATAAGGGGCCATAAATCTCGGTTTATCCGTTTTCCGTGCAATTTTTTCGAATGGTGAGATCGAATGTAGGTTATATACGAGTTCGGACTTGCTTTTAATTTTTGATTTTTCTCGGCACTCTACGTTTGGGGACTAGTGCGCAGTGCGTGTTTAATCTGTCAAGGTGGGAAATTATTTTGAGCTATTGTCTCCGTTGCTTCGATTTGACGTATAATGTATTATTTGCTTATACATATTTCGTGATTTTTTTAAGGTAGCGTGTGGGATGTCGCTTTTGCTCAATGGAGTCAATTGCTTGAGAGATATGGTTGAAAACTTATTCTCTCGAAATTTTCCGAACCCATTTCAGCATTTTTCTCTCTTCTCGGGTTGATTTGTATCCGCGCGGTCATACACTCGGTGGATCCCAGCTTGTTTTCTCCGTACAAGTAATGTGCGTAATTTTAAGCCCTGGCGAGTACATAATGAGAATACACCAAAGACACACTCGCGCACATTTTGCGTGGATTTTACACTCACTTGCTCACGTGAGTTTGCTCCGACTTACTTAATATTGATACTATGGTCGTATAATTGATGTGCTTGAAAAATAATTTGCTATAGTAAAAGTTATGCATTTGTAAAACTAATATTTCCACTTAATGTTCTTCGTAACTGTTCGCATAAAATTACAGCGACCAGTAGTGAAAGATTGTATGTCAATATTGGCTATCTTAGTCTTTTAGTCCTATTAATGTGATTATAATATGGAAATGTTTTTGTAAAAGTAAAAGAAAATTATCTAAATAGCATAAATGTGACAAAATTCACTTAAATCTTGCGTGAATTTGAAGTCTTGGAATAACACGCCACCACAGCAGGGCAGGAAATTGATTTCTGACAATTTACTAATGTAGTTAAGTCATGTGAGAGTAAAGAAAAGATGGCAATCTGAATGACAACAGCTGTTGAATTTCCCTTTCCATTGGAATATAATGCATAATATCCAACCGCCATCACTGAATTGAAAATATTTATTGCATACTCAACTACTAGAAAGAAGTCATTTTCATTCTACATTTATCCTCTAGTTATCTTAAAACATGAGTTGGGCGGTATAGTTTACTAACATTTGAACCAAAAGAATAAACCTGAGGCAAAAGAAAAACTTTGGTTATAATGATTAACTCGCCAAATCTCGCATAACAAATGTAACAGCTGGCTTACGTAAAAATGTTCAGGTTTATTTCCAGAACGAAGCCACTATCGCAGAATAAATTAGCAAAGAATCAAGCATTGTATCTGATAATTAGTCAATCTCTCTAGGTTGTGAAATATTAGATTAAAGCGGGACAACTCTTCCAAGGCATTATGTTAAGATGTTTAGCCAATCCGTTTGATATCATCTCATGTGCCATATACATCTATTTATTAAATAAAATTATTTCCGATCCACAATCCATGATAATGATACATTACAGCATTATTAAATGGCGATAACATCAAATAATAGGAGTATGCCCTTCAGTTTACCTCAGCTAAGCATCGTTTGAAAGATATTCCTCTTTGTTTATACATTAGTAGAGATAATGGTAGAACGGAGTCGATTCTATACATCCTCTTATTTATATTGCGACCGGAGTTTTCAAAGTTTGAGTCGTCAGCATTATAAAAGTTTAATTTATGAACAAATAAGTGGAACTCTCAAGCACCGTACACATTGATAACGAATCGGCGGACTCAGTACGCTTCATACTTGCTCTTTTCCGCAAAAACATTTTACCGTGCACGTAAAAACAACAGTTGAATTAGTTTTTGCGGATCTTCAACGCTCCCGGCATTATAAATCAAGTGGCTCCCGCTTTCACCGTTTTCTCCCAACTGCTCTTCGAGCATGGACCAAGACGGTCCAGACAAACTCTTCCAGGAAAACCCAAGGCTTCAGAATTCATTCACTTCGTCAAGTGCGATTTTCGGAAAATGAATTCCTTGATTCCCACCGGATGCAAGCGATTCATTCCTGAGGGGTGTCACTGGCTGGCTTCGAGGTCGGGAAACGTGGAAGATCTCCGAAAGAGAGTTGTCAGACGGGGGGAGGGAGGAAGACTGAATGACCGACGCGGGCGACTCTCTTTCGCATCCTCTCCCACCTCCTCCGGCTCTCAGCACACTTGGCTTCGGGTGGGGCGGGAGAAGAGGAGGAATGACTGACGTGCATTTCCAAAAGCCTTCTCATTCCGACCATCCTTTCGCCGTTATTAAGGTCTGTCCACCCTCCGTCCTGCGCCCACGGCTCGCAAGGGGAAAAAAGTGAATTTTTCGAATAAATGTGAGCATATATATGTCACCCGCCCTCTTCTCATCTCCTCTCTCCGGTCCGGTATTAACAGCGGAGAACACACAGTCAGGCTGGCTGGCATCGCCTTTCCTCCTGCTCGGAACAAAGTACGAAACACGCTCCCTCGTAACATTTGTAGCAGTTGAAAAACGTGGAGGGTTCTCACTTTACCTCTGTGACCGTTTCGTTTCACCGAAGTGGAGCCTTCTCGTCCCTCCCCCTTTCTACTTTGCCCGTTCCCTACACATCTCCCTCCCCCGCCTCCCAGATCAGTGCTTCTCTCGCCCTTCTAAATGCTCAAGTTCATCTTTCAGCTATTTTTAATTGGTCACTCCATTTTTTCATTCTCTCTTCCCTGTTCGATACGTATTATTTTATGTTTTCCAATTATATTCTCCTCATCTAATCGAATCTTGCTCTCTCATGCCTTCTTATCTTCCTTGCCCGTTTCAGTTTTCCTTTTGTTTCCTTAGCCTACTCAGAGACAATTTTTCAAGAGATACACAAAAGTAACACATATTGAGATGTTAATCATTAACATTATGACAAATCTTGCTACTTGTTCCTTAAAATACTGTGGGTAGTTTTACACGGGATGATTCCATAACGATCAGCCGCTCATTTCTTAACCATATTATACCTAGCTAATAGCGTGGTTAAAGCACTCGGCATTTAACCAGAGAGCCCAGGGTTAAAATTAAATTAAACCTGCACGCAACTCAAGCTGTGCACTTTTGTATAGCAAGAAAACTGGGACAGAATCAGTAATACAGGGATCGAACATATGAGTTAACCTTTCAATGTGGTTCACACAAAGAGAGTTTAATTTGCACCAGCAAAACCAGCTTTCAATTCAATGATTCATTTACTCATCGCAAGTAAACTAAGAGATATGGTGTAAATTACTCGATTATCACCTCTCCTATGACTACTCGCTTCTGATAAAAATCACTACACATTCCATTCCAATTAATTTGGCAAACAAAATTGCATTATTTTTACAGTTCCACGTAACTTTTAGTATTTATGATTGTTATTTCTTAATTGCAAACTCCCCAATTGGAAATTGGCTGCAGAACATTGCTTGCCGAAGACATCAACCTTTGGTTAGACTTATTCTACTTATTCAATGATCGCGACAAAAATGTATTGTTTTCACATGCAGTATCAAATACAGGATAGCACTAGCCCAAAGGAGGTTTTTAATATTTTCATAAAACATTCTTCGCAGCGGAAATGGAAAAATATCCAGTAAAATTCGAGCAATGTAATT